>NC_050072.1:111200654-111500654 GCF_009764565.3 Dermochelys coriacea
TAAATATAGTTTTTTTCCTCCTTTTCCGCTGGAGCGTCAATGTACATCCAACTCAAAAAGAAACTGTGAAGGGTTACAGCAAACAATTAGACTGCTTGGTAGTTCAGCTGATAGCTGAATACATTTCTCAAGAAGAGTAGGAGACTTGACAATTAAAACTGTTGAATAGGCAATGTTTTCTTGCCAGTACAGGGAAAAACAAGTTCAGTGGCAAGGACTACTATATGGGCTTCTTGAGACTGAGTGTATTGCTGAGGTCACACACATTCAGTCTCCTCTCCTATGCCCACTGACTTGGGGTAAAGTGCTGTCGAGGCAGCTATTAGAAGTACAGATACAAGGAAGATAAACTGTGAAGAGTTGTAGGGAAAACTCACCTATGGGGGGGGGGGCTGCCTGGAACTGAGGGAAGCAATCAATTACACATAGTAACAATATTATTATATACTGAAAAAATGTTCAGAGAAACAGCAAAACAGTTTAACAAGAGTACAGGGTGCCCCTAAGATTGTAAGTTTCCATACAGAACACAAAATAAATCAATAACAATTTAGGTTTGCTAGTCAGATAAAAAAATAAAAAGTGCATTTACTCTTGAGAAGGTACAGGGGCACTGATAAATAAATAGCATAAGTGAAAAAGTCTCTTTCTATGATGAGAATGTATTCCACTAGTAAAGAATTAGAAATTTTGGTTTAAATGAATGCATGCTGAGTATTACACTGTGAAAATAGCACCTTTTGTGGTTAGCCTTAGGTTTCAATATCATTATAGAGGAGTGTAAAACAATGCAGTTTGAAAACTGGGATCTACTAGGATAACGTGTACAGTGCTTTGGCTCAGAAAGAATCTTGAAAGACAGAATAGATTGTGGATTTTACCTAAGCTATTTAGAAATTATTGAAATTTCGCAAAAGACCTAGACCATCTCCCTGCCTATAAGATATAGTCCACACATTGTGCATATTAGATATTAAACTGATAATCATGGTTCTGGTCCTACAGGTTCTTCACATGTACAAAAGTTTTGTAGATTGACATAGGTATTCCTTAGGCTCTTAATATATCTCAGAAAAAAATTCCATTCAAGAGCTTTATAGGAAAATGTATGAAATATTTTGTCTGCTAAAATATATTAAATCTTATTTTTGATTATTTTTTTAAGCAGAGCTTATAGTTGGTAATTCCACTCAGCATATAAAATGCTAGAGCATGCTGAGGGTAAGATAATAATGATTGTTTCCAGATAATTACCTGATCATAAAAACTTCTGTAAGCATAAAAGGAAATTCTCAAGTAATGGAAAAACTACTTAGAAACTATTGGCTAGCAGTTCCAAAAGAAGAAAGTGTGATGTGTACCTTTCTAATATGTAGTGAGTTGGCAGCTACTGAATTGTTGTCTCTGACAACAACTTGTTTGTTGGAACCAGGAAGAAATGCTGACAATGATGATTTATACTGCATGTTACTATGTTACTCCTTTGTTTGTTACAGAACACCAATTTGAGGCCTACTGCATCAGTATATAGAGTTGTGAAACCACTAACCTGGGAAAGAAACAGTTATTGTTGGCTAGTATACTTTCTTGCTCTGGAAAAGTTTGCTAACTCTCATTACGTTAGAGTGGCACCCAGTAGCAGAGCTTTCCCATTTTAAGTGCCAGATTTTAGACTTTTCATCACTTATGTTTTATGTATTTCATCCAGAGTGAAAATGGCTCCTTTAAGCTACTTCTAACAGCAAAGAGACCCATAGCAGCATCCTGAAAGCCTAGAGTGATTTCAATCATGTAGCAAATAAGCAACTCTATGCTGGAAACAGCTGTGTTTGAAAGTAGTTTTGCATGATCTAAAATCTTGGAACCCTTTAGCAGGACCAAATTCTGTTTCCCCACAGAAATGCTTCCAGAAAGATTCACAAATAAGGACTGTCCACATTAGACTTTTCTTTCCCTTCTCTCTTCTTATACAAATTCCCATTGTTCCTACACGTGGTAGGAACAATGGCATAAATGCTAGTGAGACCTGCCTCTCCAGTATTTTAACCACTATATCACCTTTCTCAGAGATTTTATTGACAACATTGCTGTTAAAATGCCAGTGAAAGCCACTGACACTACATTACACTAGTACTCCTGCTGTTTTTACCGCCGGTGGAGTTGGTAGCAAAAATGGAAAATCTCAAAGAGAAAATGTCCAATGTAGATAAAACCAGACAGTGTGCTCCTAAAATAGTCCTATTGTGTGTCATCCCTGCACCATAGTCTACCCAGTAATGGCTTGTCTCCCAATCTAGATTATTTCTCTGCATGGGGATAGAATAAATCTAGTTGCCATTGCCAGGTCAGGCATCAACTGTGCACAAATATGTAGACTATGTCCTATGACTCCTAGTAGCCCTGTAGCACCCTGCTTTTCCTCCACAGATATTTGGAGAAGCTGGAATCAGTGCAAGAAGTTTCTGCCCAGTGCTACCTCACTACCTTTGACTGTTTTCTGGCAGACAACTTTGTATCCCAGGCATCCCATAATTTGCACCTTAATCTCTTTTCAGGCAGATGTGACTCTATGGCTGAGCAAATTCCATAAAATCTACCTTGTGATTTAATGTTGGGCATGTCAATTACATCTTCATCAGTCACCTAGCACAGACAGGACAACGGACCTTAACTAATTCTTATATTGTTACATGTACTTATAACTTTGGTATCGCTCTTCCTCCAGCCCCCATCTCACTCCTAACTCTAACTCCAATCTTCTTTCTTTCTGCATGCCTTGGTCTCATTTGCTATCATTCCAGTGTTAAAGATAAATATTTTGAGGACTTGTCTTCTGAGTGGTCTGATGATATAATGATGTATTATGCACTTGCCTTGGACTTTAGAATTACTTACGCTGATGGTTGTGCATGCTGAGCTGTTAAAAATTTAATAACATGAAATAAAAACATTGTGCCTTATTTTCAGAGGAGCAGGGTAGTCGCATCTCCCATCAAACTCAGTCACAGCTGTGGGTGCTCAGAACCTTGAAAATCAGGCCTGCTACTTACAATTCAGGAGTCCTAAATCGTGGAGAATCGGGCAAACAGGATTTTTAATGGTGTTTTAGTGTTCCTATTTTTATTGCATCTTGTTACTGGATTGTAGTCATTGCATTTTAAAAGAGAAAATTTTTACAGCAGTTTTGGACAGTGAAAATTAATGATACAAAATCAAATATTAGAAGGAAGTATTGGTGTAATACATTGCACAAGAATGGAAAGAAATGAAAAAGTGCAGGGTGGTATAAAAGCAATGCATAATGATGGGGATTGTGGTACAGTAAGATTATCCTTGCATAGACTTTGAGGGTTGAAACTATCCTGACTGATTTGTGAGCTCGCTCTAGTTATACCACCGTGGCTTAACAACCATGTAAAAGAAGCAGTGAGAGATAAAAAGGCATCTTTTAAAAAGTGGAAGTCAAATCCTAGCATAAACACTCCCAAATTAAATGTAAAAACGTAATAAGAAAAGCAAAAAAGGAGTATGAAGAACAGCTAGCCAAAAACTCAGAAGGTAATAACAAAATATTTTTTAGGTACATCAGAAGCAGGAAGCCTGCTAAAACCAACCAGTGGGGCCCCTGGCCGATCGAGATACAAAGGAGCATGTAAAGATGATAGTCATCGCAGAGAAACTAAATGAATTCTTTGTGTTAGTCTTCACGGCTGAGGATGTTAGGGAGATTCCCAAACCTGAGCCATCTTTTGTAGGTGACAAATCTAAGGAATTGTCACAGATTGAAGTATCACTAGAGGAGGTTTTGGAATTAATTGAGAAATTTAACAGTAACAAGTCACCGGGACAGATGGCATTCACCCAAGAGTTCTGAAAGAACTCAAATGTGAAATTACGGAACTATTAACTATGGTTTGTAACCTGTTCTTTAATTCAGCTACTATACCCAATGACTGGAAGATAGCTAATGTAACGCCAATATTTAAGAAGGGCTCTAGAGGTGATCCTGACAATTACAGACCGGTAAGTTTAACGTCAGTACCAGGCAAATTAGTTGAAAAAATAGTAAAGAATAAAATTGTCAGACACATAGAAGACCATAAATTGTTGGGCAAAAGTCAACATGGTTTTTGTAAAGGGAGATCATGTTTTACTAATCTATTAGAGATCTCTGAGGGGGTCAACAAACATGTGGACAAGGGGGATCCAGTGGACATAGTGTACTTAGATTTCCAGAAAGCCTTTGACAAGGTCCCTCACCAAAGGCTGTTATGTAAATTAAGTTGTCATGGGATTAGAGGGAAGATCCTTTCATGGATTGAGAACTGGTTAAAAGACAGGGATCC
Organism: Dermochelys coriacea; assembly: GCF_009764565.3. Taxonomy (NCBI): domain Eukaryota; kingdom Metazoa; phylum Chordata; order Testudines; family Dermochelyidae; genus Dermochelys; species Dermochelys coriacea. Next base: position 111,205,001 of record NC_050072.1, read on the forward strand.
AAGGTTAGGAATAAATGGTAAATTTTCAGAATGGAGAGGGATAACTAGTGGTAGTCCCCAGGGGTCAGTCCTAGGACCAATCCTATTCAACTTATTCATAAATGATCTGGAGAAAGGGGTAAACAGTGAGGTGGTAAAGTTTGCAGACGATACTAAACTGCTCAAGGTAGTTAAGATCAAAGCAGACTGTGAAGAACTTCAAAAAGATCTCACAAAACTAAGTGATTGGGCAACAAAATGGCAAATGAAATTTAATGTGCATAAATGTAAATGCACATTGGAAAAAATAACCCCAACTATATATACAATATGATGGGGGCTAATTTAGCTACAACTAATCAGGAGAAAGATCTTGGAGTCATCATGGATAGTTTTCTGAAGACGTCCATGCAATGTGCAGCGTCAGTCAAAAAAGCAAACTGGATATTAGGAATCATTAAAAAAGGGAGAGAGAATAATACATGGTATTATTAATCCATGGTACACCCACATCTTGAATACTGCATACAGATGTGGTCCCCTCATCTCAAAAAAGATATACTGGCATTAGAAAAGGTTCAGAAAAGGGCAACTAAAAAGATTAGGGGTTTGGAACGGGTCCCATATGAGGAGAGATGAAAGAGGCTAGGACTTTTCAGCTTGGGAGACTACGGGGGATTTGATAGAGGTATATAAAATCATGAGTGGTGTGGAGAAAGTGAATAAGGAAAAGTTATTTACTTGTTCCCATAATATAAGAACTAGGGCCACTAAATGAAATTAATGGGTAGCAGGTTTAAAACAAATAAAAGGAAGTTGTTCTTCACTCAGCGCACAGTCAACCTGTGGAACTCCTTGCCTGAGGAGGTTGTGAAGGCTAGGACTATAACAGGGTTTAAAAGAGAACTGGATAAATTAATGGAGGTTAAGTCCATTAATGGCTATTAGCCAGAATGGGTAAGGAATGGTGTCCCTAGCCTCTGTTTATCAGAGGGTGGAGATGGATGGCAGGAGAGAGATCACTAGATCATTACCTGTTAAATTCACTCCCTCTGGGGCACCTGGCATTGGCCACTGTCGGCAACCAGGATACTGGGCTGGATTGACCTTTGGTCTGACCCAGTATGGCCATTCTTACGTTCTTATAGATTTTACTGTTACAATTGAAGATAAACAATATACTGTACAACATGCTTCACTATGATAGTAGGTATTCTTTAGTTATCCATCTGTACCACCAACACATACATATAGGCCACCAATCCCAAATTGTGTGTATTATTCCACAAGTATTTAAATATTAAAACCTGATGTCAGTGTGATGCCATTGCATATGTTGACATCGCTAAATAATTTCATATATAAGGATGTCACACATGACAGTATTATCGTGTTCCCACACAGTGTCATATGTAGTAATATCAATTCAGTAAAAATTATTTTAAATTTTGGGAAAATCAACTAATTTTTCATGGGGCGATCTCTAAAATAGGATCAAAGCCTAATCAGAGAGGAGTTATGAAAGATAATCAACTTAATGTCATTTTTTAAAAGCCTTTTTGCTTGCGTATGACTAAAATATGGCTTTGATTTTAAGTATAGTTTATAATGCAATTATTTCATAAAATGGACTAACACTTAATATTTTCTTGTTTGGAAGAACATATTTTAAAAAGTTAGGCTTTCAAACTTGGGAAAATGGCTCAGAGACATGCCTAATTACTATTTTTCAAAAGCATTTTGAATTAATATTTTTCTTAGGCACATTGTATCCTAAAAATATATTTACCTGACCTTGTGTGACATTTTAGATGGAATCATTTACAACTGACTGAGTAAATAAAAGTGCTATGCTAAAGATTTACCTGAATAGACCTCTTATTTCAGGTATATAATTCCCTTTCTAAAAATTACCTACGCATATATTTACATGATAGATTATCATCAGAGCTCCTGCCCGGCCATTTCAGTTTGTCATCTTAATAATACACATTTTTTAAAAATGTCTAAATACATATAGACTGCAATGGTTTCGAAAGAGGTTTGTTGGGGAAATAACTTTAAATTTCATGCGTTTGTACACCATGGTATTTCATAATGGTTTTAATTTATACCAGTTTAATTTTTTTTACAGTTCCATGAACTACTAGTTTTTTATTTGTTGTAAATTTATATAATAATATAGATTCAAACCAGTTCAAATAGCAGTGAAGATTTTTTTACATCAGTCAAATGACTATAAAATTTTATTTCCACCCTATTCTGTGAATATCATTCTGCACTAGCTTTGTATGAGGTGCAGCATAGGATCTGGATAACTAAAACAGACCTTTCCCCCCCGCCAACACTGAAGCTTTTACTGTAACCTAGTTTATTGACTTGCTGCCAATCATTAAGTTTCATACATTTTTTGTGCATCTCTCAAAGGAAACCTGATTTCCCAACTCCTTACTTGGGATTTGGATCTTAAAAAAAAAAAAAAAAAAAAAAGTCTGGGGGAAAAAACAACTGTGAGAATACAGTTGTAGCTAGTGATTTTTAATCAATATGATAGTTCCATTAATTGAGACATGGAAACCAGTGCATACTGATCTGTTAAACAGGCTGCTCTTCAATATTTGTCACCCATTGGGCAACTTGTTTACAGTTTATTTTTGGTGATTTCATTTCCTTAAACACAGAAAACAGTCTTTTCAGAATGATGCAGTGTATTCTTATGCTTTGTTTTGGCAAAAACACTGTATCAAAACAAATAACAGAATCTCTGTAAACAGCATGAAGAATTCTACTTTTGGATTTCATATACATTTTATTTTCTATTTTGATTTATGTTTTAAGCTAATTAAAATAAACTTAAAATATAAAACTGCTAATTGGTACAATAGATTGAAATTAGACCTCCATAAAGGCATCAGATTGTTAGTTACAAATACAATAAAGTTTTATTATGGCCTCAGTCCTACAAAATCAGAGTAAAATGGGACTGAAATGCCAGGGGTGGTGCAGATCAATATTTGCTAGCGCTATCGGTTAACTCACCTTTATAACCACCATAGTGTAGCAACACATAAGGTACTACTTCATTTTAAATACCTCCTTGCATTTGAAGGAGATTTGAACCTGCTTCCATATTGGTTCTCCTTGAAGGTCCAGCTTAAACCTTGCTGATTTCAGTCAGCCATAAGATAGCTTGTAGAGTATCAGGAAATCAAAAGAATCAACATCAAAGAAATTGCTGAACTAGGTGTTAGATGCAACCATTGATTTTTTCTTCAACAATAGTAACGGGGGGAGTGGGGAGGGGAGTGGAACCCTCTCTCTGTCTGTCTCTCTCTCATATATATATATATATATATAAGAAAAAATAAATCTCAGGACCAGAAAAAATTCTGCATCAGATTTTGAAAGCTTATGGATCATGGAAGTTTAGTAACATTAACCATTAGAACTCTGGCATTTTTTCAAAATGCTAATCATGGATATTTAGGAGAACACAAACACCTTTTCCTAAAAGAAAAAAGTTAAGAAAACTCAATAGCATATTGCACTTTTGTCCTTTAATGGGCCATTTTAATCACTGCATATAATGCTGTGGACAGTGCAATGGCTAATTTCAGTATGCTTAAGCGTACCATACATGGAATCTTTGACATGCAAAAATGGGAAGAGGGAAAACCACAAAAGTTGCTTTAAGGGAATATTTGGAATTCTACTGCTATACACTACCATTTATATCGATATGAATGAGCTCTGATGGTAACATTGACTTTATATATATATATATATATATATATATATATATATATATATATATATGAATCACATTCTCAAATATTAATCACATTTCCAAACAAGGCACTTTGAGCATGTATTTTATGATGATTTTATGATCCAACAAATGTTAAAAGAATAAAAAGAAAAGTTTGATTAAGTTACAATAAAATATGGTTAAAAATGAAAAAGCATATGGACGAAAATGAGGATTCTTCCCAATACGGTGTCATGGGGAGAGTAAGTTAAGGTATTTATCAAGAAAAAAATACCTCTTAATGTCATTTCTAATGTAAGATTTCTAGCATTACAAATGGTAAATAGGTACTGAACATATGCAAAATTCTTTAGACTGTGGAAGCTGATGTTCCCTAATGATCAGTACTCGTGCAAAGTGCTTCATATGAAGCTCTCTGCTGCTGCTTACCAAGGGTTGAATTACCTGGCAAAGTAATATGCATTTTTAATAAATTAATAAAACAAAAAAGAACTAGCACATAAATGTGTGAAGGACAAACTGAAATTATTTCTGCTGTATTTATTGATGTTGATTGGTCCACAATAAGTGTGTGTGGTTTTTGTTTTTTTAAACTTTATTCCAGGAATCACGAGACAGTTCAAACGTCCCCATGGCTTCAAGATCAGCACTTCAGCCCGACCAGAGCTGTATCCCAGATTTTTTGCCATTGCAAGCTGAGGCAGATACATCTTGCAGGTCTATACACAACAGATCCCATTCTCAGTCTTCATCCTATTCCTCTGCCCTCAACATCTCAGCCAGCACCAAAAGAACAATACAGAATGGCTTTTAAGACTTTGTATTAACTTTATGAGGAAAAATTGTATAAATTTTAAATGATGCAATTAAAATGATATTTTATTGGGCTATCTTACCTTTGAATTGTGCTTTAACATGTGGCACTAATTTTTACATTTGTTTGAAAACGGTGAGTGTCTGTTCATACATCCATGTTTCTGTACTTCTCATTCCTGGTGTAGTGAACCAGTCCAGGTTTTTTTGTTTGTTTTTTTAGTTTTATTTATCACAGTTGCTCATTTTTATGTAATTTTTAAATGTTAAAGAATGACACATTTTGGGTAATTTTTTTCAGACTTAAAAAAAATCAATAAGCCATTTTAGTCTCTATCTATCAAAGTTGTTTCATACTTGTCTATTTTAAATCAGGACTGCAATACTTTAATAGGATTGAGAGAGCTATTTGAAATGTATGCCAATGATTCCTGTCATTTCATGGCAGCCCTGCCATGGTTCACTGAGCCCCCTCTTCTCTCTTGTCAGCTCAACTGAAGACAAGCATTTAGTTGCAAACTTTAAGCAGGTTGTACAAAACAGAAATGATGTGACTGCTTCTCCTCCTGCACAATAATGTCACTCCTGGTCAATGTGAGAAGGTCAGGTTGCTCCTACATGATACCACTTGCCCATTTGAACAAGTTAAGTTAACTGCTGAATCTGGTCCCTGCAGGCGTTGAAAACTCATCCTTTTATCAAGTCTGCATTTGATGAGAAAGTAGAACAATTGTGCAGGGAGGATTTCTGATGACATGTTTATGTACTTTATAAGGACAGTTCCCAAACTGTTGCAGGTAATATATTTAGTTTAATCTGAAATACTTTAAAGTAATGGCAGTTTTGACCTTCAAAATAGACTCCTTTTTTGTTGTTGTTGGTAGGACCCAAGAGTGACGCCCATCTTTGATGCTGACAGAATTTAAAGCAAAGCCATTGCCCTGCATTTTCTGCCTTATAGCACACAAAAGTAAAATTGTATGTCAGGCCGAGATGTCGGGGAGCTGACAAGATGCCCCAGTGACATTTCAGCTGGAAAGAGCAAGTGTCTTGCAACCAAGTGGTCAAATATCAAATAATAGGTCAAGCAGGAAGGAGCTGAGTTCTAACCACAAAGAGGTTTCTGGTAACTTACTTGACAAGCTTTTGGGTGCTTTGTGGCTTGACAAAGTGATGTTCTGTTGGGTATCGCTCGACAGACTGTTCTTTATCGCTTTCAGAAGATCAGACATTGACATTGATTAAACTCTTTAACCCTTAAAGGTTACATTCTAGCATCTTGCTTCATTGTGAGTGAAGAACAAAAGACAATTTATAATATACTATTTGTTTTTGTATTAATCACCAACTCCCTAGTGCTGTTAACATTTGATGTGCTATGTAGTTTTTGACAAAGAGATTGAATGCAAAATCTATATATTAGATTGTTTCTCATTGTGGACCAGTGATACATTATAAAAATAACATTATGGAATTTGTCATTTCTTGTGCTATGTTAAAAGTAACATTTGATTCTAAGAATTCTGACTACTGAAATGTTCTTTATTATTTTGCCTGGAAGATATTTGCATACATAATACACACATCGTAAGAAAAATCATGCAAATTCCCATTTTCTCTTCAACCAAGGACTCTACTAGGTTAGAGAATTTTGAAACCCACTAGCAAGTTTTCAAGTATTTTTGATTTTCAACTCCCTTATTTACATGTGCATCTCCAGGCACTTTGGGGTAGATCCACACAAACATAATATCTGAGCTGTTTTTATTTTCAAAAATACTGATATAAAAAGTATCTTTTCTTTACGATGTGTTTGGCTTAGATCGCTCTATTCACTTTGTAAGACTCAGCTTCCCTCCTTCCTAACCATGACTATTCCTAGTAAAAGTATTGAAAATGCCTTACATTTTTCTTATATATGTAATGTCAAATTATACTTGCGTGTAGAGTGACATAATCCATTTCACTGAGCATTTGTTATATCTATTGTGTGCACATGATTTATATGTGTATGCTTACTTTTAAAAATAGTACCATTTGAGAGGTGTCCGTCTGAGATATACTGTGCATAAACTCTTTGGTACATGAACTCATTAATGGCTCAATAATCAATAATCTGGATCATCAACAGGAAAATGCTGCTGCATTGCTCGTCAGGTTTATAAAAAAAGCTTTCATGACCAAGTGAGAAATTCTAAAGGACCAGAAAAGATCCTGCTTGGGCAGATCTCACCTAAGAGGGTTGCAAAAAGAGAAGTTGCCTCCATGGCATTCCTTTCTTCCCCTCTCTGGGAACACTCTGGAACCCACTGTGTTGGGACTCCATGCATTTGGAGGCAGTGAGAGGGGAAAAAAATTTCTCAAATATGTCCATCCATAGCCAATATCCTAGGTCTATCACAAGCTGATTGTAGGCCAGAATATAGGTCAGAAGTGGCCTGGGATAGTGGTGGATAAATGCTTGTTTGCCACCACAAATTTCATCTACAAGCTGCATTGCTACTATTTGATTCACTAATTACATGAAACTGCTACGAGAGATTATGAGCCTGTGTGGTCTCAAATGCTAGCAATATGTAGATGACACCCCTCTCCGTTTGTTATTCACATCATAGGCAAACACCAACACTGCCCATTTATCCTGTAGCTGTGTGAGGAGGAGCTGGCTGAAGCAAGGTAGGCACGGGGAAACATTTTAAAGTGCTTCTTATCACTGTTCATATTTCTTTCAGTTGAGGATGCCAGCAATGCCCCTCTGCCATGTACATTGGCCAAACCGGACAGTCCCTACATAAAAGAATAAATGGACACAAATCAGACATCAGGAATAGTAACATACAAATGCCAGTAGGAGAACACTTCAATCTTCCTGGACAGTCTGTAACAGATTGGAAAGTAGCTATACTTGAACAAAAAAACTTCAGTAACAGACTTCAAAGAGAAACAGCAGAACTAAAATTCATTTGCAAATTTAACACCCTGATCGAATTGGCCCTGTCAGCACTGCTTCTCCACTTGTGAGGTAACTCCCTTCTCTTCATGTGTCAGTATATTTATATTTGCATTGGTAATTTTCACTCCATTCATCTGAAGAAGTGGGATTTTTACCCACAAAAGCTTATGCTCAAATAAATCTGTTAGTCTTTAAGTTTCCACCGGACTCCTTGCTGTAAATTGTTAATGTACATTATGAATGTGTATTCTCTGGCAAGGCGCTCAGGTAGCATGATGATGGGTATGATGGTAGAACTGATCAGAAATATCTTCTGCTCTCTAACCCCTCACATTTTGCAAAGAATCCAGGTGACTGCTAATGGCAGCATAGCTTCTGCAGCAGCCATGTGCCTATGGGGAGGAGCAGCACAGATGGGCTGACATTTCCCTACCCAACATATTCCCAGGATCCGCTTGCTCCCAACCATAAGAAGCAATTTGAAGGACACTCCGCAAGGCTCATCTCAGCAAATTTCACAGTCCATGAAATTGATTGCAGGTATTGCCTTAGAGAGATACAATTTACCCCCAAGTGCTTCTATGCCATCTTTTTTCCTGGGTTTTTAGCCCCCTCCCCCCTTGTATTTATTTATAAATGTACACTTGCAAGTTCAGCACAAACTTTACTATTAGTCAAGATGATATGTAATAATGGGAGTCGTCTCCAATGCTGGAATAGACCTTGGAACTCTTCACCAAGTCAGATCCTTAAATAGTGAACTTGAGTCACTCTCTTGTCTCAAGGGCTCTCAACTCTAAACTTTGTAATATGCAACCTCTTCATGAATTTGGTCAGTTTGTGCAGTTGGTCACTTATATCAGTAGCTGATCATACTGCTATCCTGTCATTGTTTACAGTCTGTCTGTTTTCCATATGAACCTTTATGTTCAATGGTATAACTTACTTCACAGAAAATTATTTTATCTGACTTTTAAAGTATGAAGTTGCTACATAGTTGTCAGTTATTTAGCAGTAAACAAGCCAGGTATACTAGATTTTTTGCACTTTATGAGCACAGTTACTTCTGAATGTTGAAGCCTTTGTGAGATATTTCCATATAAAACTGAAGTTTTGTTATACAAGAATCTGTCTGATACCATTTTAATACCCCAACCTTGCAACAGGATCTGCACAAGTGAATCCTTGTAACTGAATGGAGTCCTGTGGAACTCAGTGGCTATGGATTCCAGGGTCCTACATGGATCTACTTGCAGTATCCAGGACCATTGGAAATATGGTTCAAGGAATATTCTATTTCATACAGTTTTATCTACTGTAGTCAAAGATCCTAATTTTTTAAAAAAAGTTTTATTACTTTAGTCTTTAAACCAGTTCTTTATTGGTAATTCACTGTGGCATTTCTGAAGTGCATTAGGCTACCATTTTTTTATTTCAAGTGCCATATGACAGATAAAGTGGCACAAGCAAATAAAAAGACTATGCAAAAATTTCTTTAGAATCATCTTCTTGAGAGAGAGGTCTGGATACAGGGGACAGTTTTCAGGTTCCCACTGTTTATTCACTACTTGTATGTTTTCCCTTGCTTTTATACAACTCCATGGCATAGGTGTTAAATTGGCATTTTCCGTCTTACATCATCAGCATTTGTGTAGCTCTGTTATGTCTGTGATTAAGGGTTGGTTTGTTTGAAGTTCAATAAAAATCATGAATCAAGAAATAATATACTTCAGACTTAGTGTTTTTATATAGGTTTCAGAGTGTTGGTATGTATTCGCAAAAAGAAAAGGAGTACTTGTGGCACCTTAGAGACTAACAAATTTATTTGAGCATAAGCTTTCGTGAGCTACAGCTCACTTCATCGGATGCATTCAGTGGAAAATACAGTGGGGAGATTTATATACATAGAGAACATGAAACAATGCCCCTCTCATGTACATTGGTCAAACTAGACAGTCTCTACGTAAAAGAATAAATGGACACAAATCAGACGTCAAGAATTACAACAATTAACTTAGGCTTGAATAGAGACTGGGAGTGGATGGGTAATTACACAAAACTATTTCTCCATGTTTATCTTCCGCCCCTCCCCTCTCCCCCCCTCAGACCTTCTTGTCAACTGCTGGAAATGGCCCACCTTGATTATCACTACAAAAGTTTTGTCCCCCACCCCCGGCTCTCCTGCTGGTAATAACTCATCTTAAGTGATCACTCTGGTTACAGTGTGTATGGTAACGCCCATTGTTTCGTGTTCTCTATGTATATAAATCTCCCCACTGTATTTTCCACTGAATGTATCCGAAAGCTTATGCTCAGATAAATTTGTTAGTCTCTAAGGTGCCCCCAAGTACTCCTTTTCTTTTTATAAAATTTCTTAAACAATATTCAGCCATTTCAAATTATTTTTTTACCAATACATGGTAAAACAGCAATAATACCATGATTGTTACAGCTGCAAATTAACAATAAGCAGTAACAGAGGAAGCCTGATCCTGCAAACCTTTATGTAATACCTCTCATGGGCACCACCTTTTCTCTGGCTGACATACCTGCAATCAGTCTTTTCAAGGGGTGGCACCCACCACTCATGGGGAGCCCCCTTGGTTGGTGGGGTGTGAGCCTGCTTTTGCTTTCAGTTCTTATATCAGGGTGACACCCGCCTCTCGCAAGCACCCCTAGCTGATAATTCTCTTGATGGATCTTCAGCATCTCAGCCCTCCGGCCAAGCTGCATAAACTGTCCCTGCTTCCGGGGTATACAGTCCCAAGTTCTTATCACGGCCCTGATACGAGGCCGTAGTTCTTAGGCTTATTCTAGAGGAGCTGCCTTCTTCAACCACTCAGTCAGGACCCATCTCGGTACCTGCAGCTGGTGGTGTTTCAGCAGGCCTCCCTGGGCTCAGTCTTCAACCAGACCAGCAGGGCCCATCTCGGTACCCTCACTGGCCTGCACAGGTTCGGTGCTTAGTCCCCTGGGCTCAACCTTTTCACTCTCTGACCTTCCGCTGGTCCTGCTGCTTTTCCCGCCAGCCAGGCGCCCCGTCTTCAGCAGCCTTCCCTGGACTTCAGTCCTGTCCACAGCGAGCTGCCCACAGTATTGCTGCTCCATCAGTCTATCCTCAAGCTCTACACTGCAACTGAACTTCTCTGCTCTGCTGCTTGTCTTATATAGGGCCCTTTTGGCCACAGACTGGCGGCTCCATCAGCCCCTCTGGCCGCTCCTCTGCAGCCACTCTAGGCTGCGTGGAGAACTTCTCTCTGCTCTTTTCTGGGACAGGATGATGCAGGGCCGCGAGGCCCTTTGGACCTAGTCCACCCTGCCACACCATACTAACCTGAATAGTGTATATTGATGCACATGTTTGAAGTTAAGCCAATGCTTTCCTGAATTGAAGGCACAGTGCTCAGCACTGGCAGGACTGGCCTATTATGAATACTGCCCAAAGTTCTGTTAAACTGTAGGATGCTGTTGGCACAAATTGAGGGTCAGTGCAGACCTGCTATCCAGACCTGATTCCATAACATGCCAATAGCACATTTTATTTTTTATTTAATAAAAAGCCAGCTACAACCACCAAACCTTCATTCTTGTAATAGTTACTAATCCGAAAACTCCAAAAAGCAAAGAAATTCAGAGTTTAGTTTGAAACTCTGTTCTTCTTACCTCTTACCGGTATGTGGAGGTTAATAATGGTAGAGTGACCTCATACATATGATTATATTTGTGTGTGTTGCAACATGTGAGCAACTCTAGGTAAATCTTACTTTTAGTCTCCACTCTTAACTGATGTGCCGATGTGGGCTTAAGTCAAATGCTTAGAGGTATACATTTTTGAAACTGACCTTAATGAGTGTCATGCAGCTAAAACCCTGCAGTTGTTTTAAAATGTCAGGGGTTAATGATATTTGAATGCAGTATTTGGTGGTTTAATTGAGTCATGCTTCATTGTCTTTTACTGCACATTAATGCCAATGAAACAATGATTGTTGACAGAGAGTCCCCTTCAGTGAAGCATCCACTGACCCATTGTGCTTCTATATAGAACGATACTGCAGGAAAGCAAAGGGTCTTAGGCTGCTTGAAGAAGAATCTGATATAGTCTAAGTGATAACTAGCATTCACTATATTTTGTGAGGAACTATGGAGTAGGCTGTGCTTTCTACATAGCTCTTGACTCTGTGTTTTCAGTCTGCCTTTTGAGCTAGTGATGGAGTTCACAGGATAATGTTGGTGGGTTTTTATATACGTGCATTAACCCAGAGACTTAGTGAGGAGTGTGTTTGATACATTAATAAATAAACTTTGAAAAGTGAAAAGCAAACTTAGAATTCAGGTTGAATATAGGAGCGCCTTCTTGTAGCTTTTGTAAATTTGCCTTAGGTCTTGCCTGTGGCCTTTCATCTTGCTTTTTTAATGGACACAGAATAATTTGTCTTCTTTTTCACTGTCCTCTTCAAATGCATAACTTATTTTCATCTATCATAACACCCTCACATGACATGGCAATGGAAGTTACTATGGCTAGGAAAGGTACTGAGAACACCACAATTTGGTGTTCACTGAGACTGCTCACCCCACTAAATATAGACTGGTGATGGAAGCAGGCCTGTTCAGGGGGGCTGAGTGCACATAAAGTGGCTCACAGATGAGCTCTCTGTGAACATCCAGACCAACTGAGGGAGTCAAGGATGGTCTAGCAATTAGAACTGTGGAAACTTGGGGTCTTTTCCTGGTTCAGTGACTATCTCACTGGGAGACCTCGGGCAAGTCACTTAGGCTGAAATTTTCAAATGTGGGTGTCTTAAGTCAGGTAACTAATGAATGGCCTGATTTTTCAGAACTTCCACTGGAGCAATGGGAGTTGAAGCTGCTCAGCACCTCTGAAAATCCAACTGCCTATGGATTTAGGGCCTAAATTTAGGTACCAATATTTGAAGCTTTGGTCTTAACCTCTCTGCCTCAGTAAAATGGGGATAAATAATCCCCACTTTAATAAAAGGCCCTTGAAATGCTGGAATGAAAGTTATTGTAAAAGTGCAAAGTGCTATCATTTCATATACCAATGTGACTGTGTGGAATGACATGTAATGATACTTATGTAAATTCTATGAAGGTATGGAAGTTTTTCTACAAGGCACCTACAAGCTATTCTACATGTTTGCTCTGGGTGGCTGAGGTACTATGAATATGTTTTAAATTTAAAGGATTAGCTCCTTTTTACTGTAGATATCAAATGAGATCTGCTGATTAATGCCTCTCTTTTGGAGAAGAGAAGACATCATTGCTGCTGAGATTTGGGCCCACTGAGAATAGTGTAGTCCATTAGATAAGGTGCTGAATTCTGAGCTAAGAGAACTGGGTTCCACTCCCATTTCTTCTACCGGCAGAATACTTTGCAACGCCTGCTACAAAAGTGCCAGGCAAACGCCTGTTCTCATTTTCTGGTGACATTGTAAATAAGAAGAGGGCAGTATGATTTCCTGTAAATGTAAACAAATTTGTTTGTCTTAGCAATTGGCTGAACAAGAAGTAGGACTGTGTGAACTTGTAGGTTCAAGTTTTACATTATTTTGTTTTTGAGTGCAGTTATATAACAAAAAAAAAATCTACATTTGTAAGTTGCACTTTCATGACAAAGAGATTGCACTACAGTACTTGTATGAGGTGAATTGAAAAGTACTATTTCTTTTGTTTATCATTTTTACAGTGCAAATATTTGTAATAAAAATAAGCACTTTAATTTCAATTACAATACAGAATACAATATAGATGAAAATGTAGAAAAACATCAAAAATATTTAATACATTTCAATTGGTATTCTATTGTTTAACAGTGCAATTAAAACTGTGATTAACTTTTTTGAGTTAATCGCGTAAATTAACTGTGAGTAATCGACAGCCCTAGAAATAATGTAATCCTACCAAAAAACCCCTCAAGAATGATATTCTCTAGTCTGTTCTCCTGCAAACTACTGAATGCAAAAAATCTAATCAAATGGGAATAATTTATCCAGTTTTCTAAAGCACTTTTTGAGATCCTCAGATGAAAAGTTGTATATGTCTGCAAAGATTAACATCATTATTATTATTATTATTATTGAATGCTCTGCAGTCAGTGAGTGCATTCTGGTTTAGTTGAAAATGCAAATTGTCTCCAGTGTGAAACATTCCCCTGCACAATGATGACTACATCAAATTCTTCATCAAGTATTTCTGGAGTATTTATTCATTTGGGCTAGCACTTCTGCGTCTGAATGGGTGGATGATCAGAGCACTGAAAAAGATGGGGAAATTGATAAACATTAGTACTAGTACTGGGATGTTAGATCTGTTAGGATTCCAAACAAATTACTTAAAACCTAAGGGAGAACACCGTGACTGATCTGATTTTAGATCTGTTTGCTATAAATTAAGATCAAAAGCTTCCAGTTTTCTACATAAGGAAAAATAAATTACCAGGTGTGATGTTTGGAGATCACCCAGACCAGCAAGGGATTTTGTCACCACTGCTCTGTAACCTTTCGTGTCTTTATGTTGGGTAGCTTTGGTTCAGATCCCGGACACCAGTAGCCTATTCACAAGGCTATCACCCTGCAAAAGTTATGACCCTGGCTTCCACAAGCCTAGTTACTTCTTGCAGGATGACATCAGCAGCCCTTCAAGTTTAGACTATCCCCAAATCCATCCTTCCTGAGTTCTTAACTATCAGACACACAGACTTTCTCCCTCTGGTTTGGCACCCCGAAGGCAGGAAACCGGCCACCCCCACTCCACCCCCATTATCTCACTTTGGCTCCCACACTCCACATAGTTTGCACAACAGAGAACTGCTTGGGTTAAAAATAAACAAAATGATTAGTAAATAGAGAAACCACAGATTCCAAGATGAAGTAGTAAGGGAAAGCAAACAGATACAAGTTACACAAATTCAACCTCAGGCTTTACACTTCTATATTACATAAAATCCTTTATCTAATGCAGTTACCTATTGCTTTTGAACAATTCCCAGCTTACCCCTAGCAATAGGAAGGACCCAGCATTTCACAGACAGCCATTGCCAAATAGCTGTCCCTCAGTTTCTGGAAGCAAAACTTCAGACACAAGCCTGCTTTTAAAAGGCTTTTTTTCTCTCCCCTCCCCCCACTTTAGTCCATATTGACTCATGTTTATTCAGAGTGTAGAAACCTTTTGATTGGAGAACTGGGGTGTCTCAATGTCTTTCCATTAACTTTAATGGTCCACCATTATCTCTTCCCACTGGATAGTAGGGTGTTACTTGGAGCTGGTTTCGTGTAAACACCTGTCTGGGGATGTGTTCCTCCTTGCTGTGAGGTATAATGGAAATTGTAGTACAGGTTATGGGCCCAGTTTTTGATACACGTAAATACAAAAATTCACAGAGTCTGTATGCACAGCTCCAAATGACCATCCAGTTCAGAACATTACAATATTTCATAAAAGACCTTTGTCAGTTTCATTTTTATATTACCATAATATAGTGTGCAAAGAATTGGTTCAACTGTTCATATTTGGGGTTTAAACCTTTTGTTCTCCCTTTGGGCATGTGGACCGTGATACGTTAACTGATGCACTCGCCATTTATTCTGCAGTAGGAATTTGTGTGCATCTTTCTCCAACAGTCCCCTGTGGATGGAAGGTCCTGACCAGGCTGTGAAAGAATAAGGCTTCATGAGTCATGTAATGCCATTCTCTTCAAAAGGAAAATTAGGTTCCTTCCACTCCCAGAGACAGCTAGTTTTACAGTGGGCCAAGCAGAACCAGAAGATTCTTCTTATTTCAAAAAAGCTGTTTCTCTCTCACGTACACACACAGCATGACTTTCCAAAGGGTACAGATTAAACAGTTGGGGTTATTTGAAAAAGTGTCTGAAGTCCTCCTCCTAGCGAGAAAGAATTGCTCTATAAAGATTTATAATTTGAAAGGGAGGAGTTTCTCCTTTTGGTGCTGGACAAAAAGACTTAGATTCTTTTAATAACTGAAATGTCTGAGTCTGTGAGAACCTCTCAAAAAGTTCACAGTAGTTAGTTCACCACATGAACTAGTAGAATACAAACTTATTTCTTTGAGCAGCTGCTACTCATCTTTCATGTTCATTAAAACATTTGGGCACTTGAAATCCAATTTAGAGATGGTGGATGTTATAGACATATCCTGGGCCTCTCTTTAGATTAACTCAGGAAGGCTAGTTGTAAATCTTGGTGCCACTAAGCTGAGATCAATGGAGTAAGTTCGACAGTGGTGTAACTGACACTAGAATTTGGGCCATTATCCTCAGGAAAGTGTTCACAGAAGTGTCTGCCAAGTTTTCATGCTGCTTTCCTTATCCTCGGTAATCTGTTTAGTTTCCTACTTCTCATTTTCTTTCTATCTGCTCCATTCCTTTTTCTCCCTCTCCACATCTCTTTTCTTTTCACTCTCAGGCCTTTGTCTCTGCTCCACCTCCCCCTACCCCCAACTCTTCATTTCTTTCTCCTCCCTCTTTTCCAAAATGAACACTACTTTAGTAAGAAGAGAGGAAGACGGTTCCAATGTGCGAATCCTTTCATATTCTCCAAACTGATCGTATCATAGAGCGGAGGTTGAAATATCCTGCGAGGCGTGTGATCTTGCCAAAATGTATCACAGACCTGACTCCCTAATGGTTCATGTTCTCACTGGCGTATAATAAATCAAATCTAAGTCATCTTTTAATATATTTTTCCACCTGACCTGCCTCATTTGAAATTTAAACTCTTAGCTGGGATTCAGCTACAAGATCCAAGTTGCATTTGTTTGGCCAAATTTCCTCTTAGTTACCTCACTGTAAACCCATTTACTTCAAATAGCTGTCTGATAATGTTGTAATAGAATTTCAGATCAGATGATCTTTTGGTAACTTGTCTAAGCTTATTTCTAAACAAGTGGTCTATTTGTTGATATTGTGAAGTACCTTGCTGAAAAGATTTATGTTCTTCCTCAGAAGATGCCATTACTCCTCCATCACTACACAAGTTAATTAAAAAAATAAATAAATAAAATATTTGCATATGAACCAGAAATTGGAAAAAATGGGTGCCTAGATTTTAGTGAAAGCAGTAGAAAAATGGAAATAATAAATTCAGTTCATGGAGTTTACAGAGTATTGTATACAGCAGAGGTTCTCAAACTTTTTTTTTTGTTCACAGACCACTTGAAAATTGCTGAGGGTCTCGGCGGATGACTTAATGATCTTTCCAAGTGTTGTTTGTGCTGTTAGCTAACTATTGTAAAGCGCTTTGGATAAAAGCGCTATATAAAAAAACCTATATAATAATTAAAGGTTTTTTGTTCTACAAATAAAAGCATGCATCTCATATTTTAATGAGTCTTACCTTTCTAAGGTGATGGATGTGCTCTCTCTTCCCTGCCGCAGCAGCCCCCAAGCTGGGGCTGGGAAGAACAGGGGGTCTCCCCTGCCATGGCAGCCACAGAGCTGGGGCTGGGAAAGAGGGCCATCTGTCCCAGGCAGCCACAGCCCTGGAGCTGGAGAAAGTCGCCTCTTTCTCTGGCCACCACAGCCCTGCACATCCCAATGCCCCCTCCCACCAACCCTCTCTTCCCCCCAAGACCAGCACATCACCTTACAAGTACACCTTCTCCAGGGTCCAGGCACCTAATTAGTGGAGCCACGCCTGCACGGCTCCACTAATTAGGTGGGTGACCTTTCATTTTTTTGTGTGCAGCTGTCCAGGTGCACGCCTCAGTGGGAGCTATCCGTGGACCATCTGAATGGAGCTTGGTCCACAGTTTGAGTGATGTGATGCTAGAGGTCTGTGATGCTAGAGGTAAGACAATCAGTCAAATAAGAAATTATAAAGGTAACCAAGAGATTTTAAAATATATGAGGTCTACATCCATAGCCAATATAATGCTCTTTCTTTTGGAAAAGTGGACATGGATTGAAATGTCCTGAAATTCTCTCCCTAAAGTGATTATTCTCCCTGAGAGAATCAAAGACTTTAAAGGATTTTAGGCACTGCTCCTAATTTATAAAGATTAGCTCATCCATTTGGGGAACTGTAAAATACCATGTGACTGAGGTCAGCAGTCCCATGGCTCAAATGCCAAATCACAGGCATCAAATAATAAAATTAATAGTTGCAGCAAACAGTTTGCAAAGAAGTCAGGAGCTAAAATTTTAACAAATGGTTCATCAAACAATTAAGAATAGCAAACAAATTTGCAGAATCTTTAACCTGTTTGCAGATAATTTGTGAATATAAAGAAGCACTAAATTAGCCAAATATATGATTCACTAGGAATTGTTTTCCTAGCTCTACCTATGACCTTACATATTTAATTTAATAAAAAGGATGAAGTGGAAATATTTAGCCAAAGTACATGAGCAACAATCTATGCCACATATGTATGAATAAGAGGGCAGAGCTAGGGCTGTTTGTGGAATATTAATTCTGAATTCCAGACTTTCAAACATTCGTTTTTTGGTAGATTTCTATTTAGAATTTTAACTGGCTTTTAAACATTTTTGCTAATAAGGTTGATAGCAGAAACATTTGATACGTCTTGAGAAGCTTAAAGACATATTAAAGCAGATTTTTTTCTGGGAATAGAAGTCTTTGTGTAGTTAAGAATTAGTATTGTATTTATCTCCTTTCCTTTTCAAAGTCAAAGAAGTATAAGAACACGGGGGACATTTTAAAAAGAATTCTGTTATCTTCATATTATTGGCTAAATGGGATGTCTCTACACTTGTTAGAAAGACACTCTAGAAGTAAGTGGTGAACAAGAATGGATAATTTAACACATGGATAAAAGTGGAATTTATAGAAACTGCTGATGTTCAGAAAATGAAAGTGCTGATAATAGCAATTAATGATCGTGAAGTCTGCTACTCTGTTCTGTGAGACTTTAAAACCATTTCTAAAAAGGGGAGAAGATTAAAATACGTATTGATTGGCTGATGGGCAAAAGGTAAGGTTTAAAAGCAAAGAATTGACCAATATGTATTATATTAATTAAGTTCTTCTCATCATTGTGAATAAACAAGAGCTGATAACCTGCATCTGTACATTCCTGAATTGATTCCAGATTGAGTGTACTTCAAAGATCTAATGCCATGTAAGCTGGAAATCTTCAGAAGGAGATTTTTCGGCTGCACAGTTTACCTCCTAATTTTGTTTTGTTTTGTTTTGTTTTACTTAGTTAGCTTGTATGTAGTGCATTGTGGCAGAAGTGATGTGACATAATAGCAGGCTTAGAAATCTGAAAGTTTGCCAGAAAAAATCCACTTGGTAACCAACTTCCCTCCCATGAACACATATGAATAGGAAAAGCCACATCTGCTGGAAGTCAGAAATGAAAAGGTGAAGATGGGTGAGGGATAAGCCTGCAATTGTGGAGTTGGCAAGGAATTTCTGAGATTTGGGGATAGGGTAGGGCTCCAGAGTCAGGACTCATAAAATATCTATAGATAAGAAAGAGAGAGTCACTTCATGGGTGAAATCCTGGCCCCATTGAAGTGAATGGGAGTTTTGGCCTTTTTCCTTCATTGGGGCCAAACCTATAACTATTAGGAGACTGAACTGATGACACGTCTGGTAGAATGCTCAATGCTTTCAGGTATGTTACCAAGTCAACAGTTGCTTCTCAACATTTCTCCTCTTCCGGGAGTGAGCAGTACTCATGATTTTATTATTAGCCAGAGCCCCCTATAAGAATGAGGGAATTATGGCGCGAAAACGTTTTAAATGACTTGTCTAAGGTCAAATACCTGTGACAATGTGATGAAAAGAAAACAATTCTCCTGCCTCTCAGCCGCCTGCTTTTAATCACTGGTCCCCAACTGCCCCTATTCATAGCTATATATCTTTAGATGTAAAAATAGCACTGGGAAAATTTGATGGGGAGTGACATATTGGTTGCCTCATGTGAGGCCACTGCTCCAGGGCTATTTGGATCCCACTGCTTATAAAACTTGCTGGGGGTGGGGAGGCAAGTATCATTGTAATTCTTCCCCCCTTCCTTCTTTCTACCCTCTCTCTTTGCTGCTGCTGTTCCTGAAGGGCTGACGTTTGAGTCTTTCCTGTTGTGTGGCAATGTGCCAGCAAAAAGGAGGCTGTTGAAGAAGTGGCAAAGCTAGCAGGAGAGAATGGATCATTTCTTGTAGCCAGATGAAGGCACCAAAATAGAATGCCTGGACTCTGAAAACTCAGGCTATGCTCAACTAGCTCAAGTAGCTGAATGCCTTTAAATTCAGCCCATGTCCAAGATTTTAGTCCATTCAAAACTGCATAGGTGACTCATTAGTAATGCACATGCCTTATCTACACCAGGGAAAAAATGCAAATATTTCCCACTTTTGCTATCACCAGTTCAGCTCTGCTGTTACCAACACAGGGAGATCTAGTGTAAATGGCCCATAGGCTGCCACCAGCATTTGAAGCACTGTGAGACTTAAGCCTATTCAGTGCAGAGCTAATAGGAATGTTGATTATAATGCTGGTAATGGTGTAGACAAGGCTAGAGCTGCTCCTTCCAACATAGTTTCTCTCTCCGTCCCATGGTGGAATGGGTTGCAGGTGTACTGAACTCCAAGCTCGCACTTTTTGTGGTAGCTGGTGCATCGGATAGATATGATATAGCAGATACTTTACCTCTGAGCACTGGTCTCCTACCCTCTTTACTTCTGGGTGGCATACTGATCTGGTCATCCCTTCTGCCTCACCCAGAAACTTTTCTGGTTAGGTCTTGGCCAGTTTTGCAATCTTCGGTGCATTGAGACAGCTTCCCACTTAGGAAAAACCATCCATTTCATTCAGCTAGTGTCTTTCATGTCTCTCCTCTACTCTCTGAAATGCTGTCTCTGATTACTCCGGCTCTTATTGTTGTGGTAATGGTGAGGCCAAAATGAACAGACGCCTTAGCTAACTGACACCCTGGCTGGTCATTTCTTGCATTCCTATCACATTTTCAGAAAGCAGTGCTATATCAGCTACACAGTCTCTCACTTGTTTCCCTTTGTTTCCATCTGAAGCCCTCATTAGAGTGTTCAATTGATTTCTGCTGCTGCATCACCCAGTCAATTGCAACATTGCACAGTGCGAGGTAAAAAGATACCATTCTGGTTGTACTCTAGCTTCTCTGTAAACCATTCAGGATTCCCTGCTGTTTGTTTTCACACAATGTTCAACTCTGTTTTGCAGGCTCCTGATGAAGCTGATGATCTCCATAGCAAAGTTGCACTGGTAGAGAAATCTCCATAGTGATGCTTTGTGCATCCTGTCCAAGCTCTCTGGAAAACCGAAGAAGTGGATTATCATGCTATTTTCAATACTTAGCACTGCTGAGTAATATGTCAGAATATATCAGGGAAGAGAGACTCTTATAGCTTCTCAAATGCCTCAATTCACAAATTAGCATTCCTACGTCATAAGAAAAGACTGATTGTTTTATTGATAAAATAACAACCTGTGTTAAACTGTGTCTTTCACAGACAGAGCCAAATACCAATATTCACTGAGCCTTACAACACCAATGTGAGATAGAGAAGTACTAATATCCCCATTATACAGACAGGGAAACTGAGGTGCAGAGAGTGTAAGTGACTTGTCCAAGATGTTAGTCATTGGCAAAGTTGAAAATAGAACCTAGGTGTTTTGACTTGCAGACCCCTTCTCAAGGCACTAATCCACATTTTTCTTCTCTATTATTATATAGTATGCTGTGCACTTACTAATATAATTTATCTATCTCTATCTGGAGTCCACCATCCTACTATCTATGGCGTTTTTCAACACAGTCTAAGGAAGTTAATGTCCAAAATCCATTTAATTTCAATGGGAACTGAATGTGTAACTCCATTACACTCTTTTGAAAATCCCAGCTTAGGTGCCAAATAAAATTTAGGACCCTGTCCTGGTAACCTTTGCAAATTCATATAGTTTCACTTACTTCAGAGATGCCAGCTATGTGATAAGAATTGTAGGGTAAGGTTCTTAAAGTAGTGTTATGTCTGAAAATGGACCAGCTTCTCTAGTGCTGCTTTGTTCTAAACTACTTTCTAAGTGGGGTCATTCTTGATGTGTCCTTTCCACCGCTGCAGTACAGGGGATTTCCTGTCAAACTCATCAGCAAGCATTGGTGGAAAACCCATACATAATTTAGACTTGTATGATAAACTGCCTGAAAATGATGACTGGATAAATATTTTTGCTTGTGAGCAAAGTGCATATACTTGCCCTTTAAATCCACTTCTAAAATTGGCACTGTTTCTCCTTTTTGTTTTGTTTTTTTTTCTTTCTGTTACATTAAGAAATGTCCTGGGCTGCTAATGTCTGTCAGGTTTCCCCTCGTAGTGGAAACATGCTGCAGCTTGTGCCACTGGAGACATTTAGGCATATTGTATCCAAATCTCACTTTCACTGAAGAGGTATAGCTGCAGCGCTTCAGCCTAATGCAATGAATAATTAGGAGCAATTACAAGGAAATCTAGCAAATTACTAAAACCAACCAGGAGTAGAAATCAGTGCTCATGATTTATTTATTTATTTGGTACCTTGCCATTTGAGGGACACGATACCTGGGGCTAAATCCTCTTGGTGGCTAGGTAGGTGTACAAATCAGAAAATGAAACAGAGAGTGCAGGGATCAGTCATGATAGTTATAGGCTGCTCTGCTTTGGAAGAGGTAGGGCATGCACTGAATCAAGGGGACTTCTGAGAGGGATTGTGCCTCAGGGAAGCACAGTTCTTCCCTAAGCTCCTAGGCAGGGGGAAACTACAGCCACTTCACCATCATGTTTGCTTTCTGCTGCCTGGCTAGCTCCCATCGTCTCATCTCCCCCATCCTCTAGGGTGGTTTGCTCTAGGACAGAGCAGACCCCCACTTTGAACATTCATGCAGCAGCCAGACACAAACTGATCCTTCCTGTGCATGCATAGTGCACGCCTTGAGTGCATGCAGTAGTGTGCCTGCCATGGTGCACCAAGAGTGTATTAGCCCATGCAGATTGAGCACAAGGGGTGTGGTTTGAACAGAAAGAGGAGCACTGATCCAGAATCCAGTGAAGACACACATGGTCCTCCATTACAAGAGTAAGATGGCACCAAAAGCAGCAAGCACTTTGCTACAGAAGAAAGCAATATTAACAAGTTTTTGGCAGGATAGTGCAGTGGCTTCCCAGATAACTGTACCCCGTTCAGGAGTCTGATTTGTCTTGGGTACCCCTGCCAAGTTTCTCTTCACATTAAAACTACTTGCTTACAAAATCAGACATAAAAAAACCAAAAGTGTCACAGCCCCACTATTGCTGAAAAATTGATGACTTTCTCATTTTTATCATATAATTATAAAATAAATCAATTGGAATATAAATATTGTACCTACATTTCAATGTATAGTATATAGAGCAGTATAAAGAAGTCATTGTCTGTATGAAATTTGAGTTTGTACTGACTTTGCTAGTGCTTTTTACGTAGCCTGTTGTAAAACTGGGCAAATATCTAGATGAGTTGATGTACCCCCTGGGAGACCTCTGCCAACCCCCAGGGGTACATGTACTGGCGTAGTGAACCAGCTCAACATGTGTCATTTCAGTCTCTGATGGCAGGATTTCCATGGCACTGGATGCATCTGACAACATATTTGGGCACATACTATACTGCTGGCCACATTGCACGGCAGGATTTGGCTATTAGTGTGTTTATAGCCACACTTATACAGAACAACTCAGCAGAAATTTTCAATTCTAGAGTCCTAATTCCTACGTATCTTTATAGAGCAGTGGTTCCCAACTTGTTCCGCTGCTTGTGCAGGGAAAGCCCTGGGCGGGCCGGGCCGGTTTGTTTACCTGCCGCGTCCGCAGGTTCAGCCGATTGTGGCTCCTAGTGGCCGCGGTTCGCCGCTCCAGGCCAATGGGAGTCGCTGGAAGTGGCAGCCAGTATGTTCCTCGGCCCACGCCGCTTCCAGCAGCCAGACACAAAGTTTTTTCACATTTACAGTGGTTTTACACTGCTGTAAGCCCATTGACTTGAACTGAGCTACTTCTTAGTTTACACTGATATAAGAGCAAAGAGAATTGGATCCTCAGTACTTTGAGTAGAATTTTCAAAAGTGCTCAAGGTTGAAACAACTGTACTCCTGTAGGAGTCTAGGGAAGAAGAAAACTGAGTGTTTCTAAGTTTATTCAAAGATAAGCATCTACAGACAGAGATACAGGTCATGCACCCTACTCCTGAAAATGTACTCATGAAGGTGGATTTTCTTCATCTGCATTAGTTTCTCCTGTAAGTAAATTATGGATGCTCTGGGAGGGGCCTGCTACAGCCAGTACCATCCAGGTAATCAGCATTTTCAGACTCTCAAGATCCATTCAGTAAGCTCAAGTGGCAGAGGATAAAATGTTATCTTCTGAATGTTCTTTCAGTATTTCCTGTTTCCCCACACGCACTCCCCATAAGGCTTTCTATGGTAGCCAGCCCAGCAGGGTTGGGCATAGCATCATAGTCAATAGACCATCAGCACCACTCTTGATTTCATCAAAAGGAGAGGCACTTGTGCAATATCAGGCCTATATATAGTTCTCTCAATTCCTGCCAGCCTTGCTTACCCTTCTGTCCTAGGAAGCTACTGAGAGACAAACAAGGAACTCCACAACGTCACCTTTACAGCCGCTTTTCAGAACAGAACCACACTCTGACTTAGACTACTGGGCATTATACAGTGGCCATTATTCTGAGATAATTAGGTAGAATTCAACATTTATATTACAGTAGCACTTAAGACACCTTAGCCAGGTTGGGGTCCGCTCATGTTAGTCACTGTACAAACAAGGCAAAGAACTTGCCTGCCCCAAAGAACTTACCATGCTTAAAAAGTTTCTAGTTTTTCTTTAGATGAAGAGTTCTAGGGAGGATTGCAAATACTGAGGCAATGTTAATGAGGCAACTGAAAGTTTTGAAGTGTAGCCACTGTATTATAGAGCCCTCCCCCAAAAATGTTTCAAATAAAAACTCTATGTGTATGAAATCATATGGGCTGTGTATTGCTTGGATAGATTTTGGAGATAAGGTAAATAATATTAAATTCCACTTGCAAACAGAATTTCATAGTATTCTACATAATCATCCAAAACACTAAAACTTGAAACAGTAGATACATACCAATTAGGATTATCTGGAGCATTAGACTGATTCAGTGTGCCAGTGTCTGAGACTACCGCTGGGAGAGAAGTGGCCATGAACATATGGCCAGAATTTCAGATTGAAATCCAAACTCAGGTGCAGGAGGGAGAGTTCTTTGACCTTGTGAAGAAAGCACTGAGGTGTCACAGTTCTCAGGCCGCTGCCCATTGTTCTGCCTGAGGTCCGAAATAGGCTCCATTTGCGGGGGTTCATGGCCCGGGTGTCTGCAAGATGATTCACCCATCTGTAATTACGCACAGTAAGTGCAAATGTTTAATTAATCAAGCCTCTTGTCCTTATTATCCCTACACTGGGTTTCACTGATAATGACCCAAAGGAACATTCTGCTTCTGTGTGTGAGTTTTATATATTTTATTTACAAGGTTGTCACTTGTTCATCTGATTTTCCTTTCCTAGCCGGGAGAAAAATATTCCTGGTGTTCTTTATAATCAAAAAATGTGGCTGCCCAAAACTCTAAATCAGAGATGGTTAAAAAGGTTTTCTTGTGCTTGCTCAAATAATTCCTTTAATCTTTTAAATTCGAATAACTTAAAACCCAATGCCTCCTAGCCTTGCATTATACATGGTACACAAATATTTATCTAGACTCTTATCATTAAAACTAATGAGCTTTATGGATCAGAAAAGAGAACAAAGGCAGGCCCAGCCAGTTATAAAGGGTTAAATTTTGGAACAATGCCTGGCCTAATTCATTGACAATGATACAGCTACCCCCAATCTATGGAAAGAAAGTGTTAAGAGGATATTGTTTGCATTAAGGGGCTGAATTTTCCACTGGGTAATCATCAGTGAAACCCAGCGAAGGGCAAATGAGGATGGCAGGCCTGATTAATTAAACATGTGCTCCAGTGCTAAAAGCAAGACTTATGCTATTGGTTTTACAAGAGTCATTGATATTAATACCGTTGGCAGAAATTGTGAACTGCTGTTTAGTGAATCCATTTTTCACAGCAAAACTGGTGTTAAATGTACCAGTCAGGGGTTGCAGAAATACTACTATATCTCTCCAAATGTTACCCATTTTAAACAGCAGTGTGCTGCTATTACATGTTCAACTGTCATAATTTCCATTATAAGCTCCAATTTCTAAGGCTTTTTAATTTGGCTATAAATTCAATTTGGACTGAAACTTGGCATATACAAAAAGGATCTCAATTCAAGATGTGTTTGTTATTTATGTGTGTGTGTGTGTGTAATCTTTTAAATAAGTCAAAAGAAATATAAAACAGTTCAGGTGCTTGCAAATTACTACAAAATGTTAACATAGCTCACAGTAGTATGTTAGGCTTTACGCCCATCTATAAATTATGTTTTGCTACATTGAAATGGTGCAGAAAAGTACCTATGAGCATGAGGACTGGGACAAGCTGAAATTGGGGGAAATGGCTACTGCACCTGGTCAATTCCTTTTATAAGCAACAAGTGTACTTGACAAATATAAGCCATTTTCCAAATCATTACCATGCAGGTGTCAAAATGCAATATTAACACTTACAAAAATGAACATATTACTTTTGGTTTGAGAGAAGCTTAATGCAAAGATGTAGACAAGTGGTTAGCTACTGGATGTGGTATACTCATGGTGGAGAATTAACATCTTTGCATCAACCCGACCTAGTTGTTTCTGGGCTTTATTTAAAAATAATTCTGTCTTTGCTCATTAACAAATCACAGGAGAGCAATTAAACCACTAAGAAAAGGATTTTTATTTGTTTTTTGTGTACCAGTGCATTTGATGTGAGTACTATATGAATGGTAACCAAATATCCAGGTATCTATTTGTCTTCTCTCCATTTTGAAATGTACTTGGTGTGTTAATTTTTCCATAGCAATGACCTTCCACATTTTTGAACCATTCCTCCAACTTTGGGAGGGGGCTGTTCCAATGAAAAGCTCCTAATACTCTAGCGACCACTAGTAAATGAAAATTACTTAATTCTTCTTTCTTTGAGTGTTATCTTTTATGCTAGGAGGATCTAGAGAATATAGTAAGTTTTCTAACATTGGTAGCGCCTGCACAGAAATAATAATCCAGTTAGGGTTTTCTGGAGCAGCAATTTCCCAGATCCATCTTGATACGACAGATAGTACGTTACTATGCTGAAGGAAAATACATAATAAGACGTATTTAAACATAGAACAAGCTGAGCCACTAACCTCAGAGAGGCATGTCTCTGATTTTACCCCCAGGAAGTCCTGAGATGTTCAGTCAGAGACCTCTCTGAAGTCTGGACCACCATACAAGCTCAGCAAGCTAAAAGTGCTGAGCTAATTTTCAACAGGCTCAGCAGCTCTAGTGTGCTGGTCTGGTGTCAAGGCCAAGAGCTTTATGAAGTTACTGACTCAGCACCTTTATCTTACTGGCTTCCAGGCACAGGCTTCTGTGAGGTCTCTTGCTCAGCTCCACTAGTTTTCTGCAAAGTGGAAGCCTCTGTGAGGTTACTGGCCCAACACCTCTGGTTTACTCTGATGTCAAGGCACAGGCCTCTGTAACATCCCAACGCTGCTAGCATGCTGAGTTACTGCCAAGCCAGAGGACTCTGTGAAGTCACTAGCTCAATGATTTTTGAAGATCTCTTACCATATTCTGGGACATTGCATCCTTTTATTGCTTGTCACATTTGATCTATTGAAATTACTGCATCAGGAGACTTTAAATCATGTGGCAATGATTTGCCTTTCTTCATGGGAATAACATGAAGCCAATCTGGCAACAAGACATAAATAAACATTCAAAACACAGGGCTTCCTTTACATACTCCCTTTTCACTTTTAGCAGTGGTGTGGTAATAAGTCAAAAAATCTGGTGGACAGATGCTACTTTGAGTTATAGAACAGAATCCAGCATTTAGAGCTGACAGACGAGGAATTTAATCTTATTGAACGTGCAGTATCAGGCCAGGACCATTAATAAGCTGCACCCTTCCCTTCCTTCCCTTCACTTTTATTTGTAAAATGTAAAAGGAGTTTTGGAGCACTGTGCCCTTGTCTACATT
Organism: Dermochelys coriacea; assembly: GCF_009764565.3. Classification (NCBI taxonomy): domain Eukaryota; kingdom Metazoa; phylum Chordata; order Testudines; family Dermochelyidae; genus Dermochelys; species Dermochelys coriacea. Next base: position 111,232,713 of record NC_050072.1, read on the forward strand.
AGGGTTCTAGATGCTGGATTAACTGCACCAGTGCAGTGTAAGGCCCTGCTGTAAGTCACTGTTTGAATCAATGTGGCATGTCTACACTAGGATTTGCATCACTAAATTACATCAATGGCTAAAAACCCTACTATACACAAGTCCTGAGTTTAAAAAAAAAACAGTAATAGTATGGCCTGGATGAATTAGCATTACTTATAGTGACATGCTAAATTACCTGAAACGGGTGTTCCCAAATTGTCTATTTTAGAAATCAAGCTATTCACAGCTACATAGCTGCTCTTTCAGCTGTATCGTATGGGACACTGGGGAAATCCAGAATCTAGTTAGATTAGTCACAGGTCTGAATTTCTTACGGGTACCCTGAGGATATACCTCTCTCCAAGTTTCATATGTAAAAGCAGTCTTCTGGATCCAAATATGTTACCAGCACCCAGTTAAGAGACACCTTGGATTGCTTTTCATGTACTGTCAAATTAGGTGAGACTTCTTTATGTGGAAGAGTAATATTACCATAATATGTCCCTGATGTATGTGCTGAGGAATTTACCACACTCTGCATCCTGTACAGTTAAATGCAGTGTGAACTTGGTATCCATCCACTGAGGAAAGCAGGACTCTGGGCTCTACTTTTGGCTATGTCACTTGTTGTGTGACCTTGAATGGGTCAGTTAACCTCTTTTCCCCAGTTTACTTGTGAAACAAATACTTGCCTGATTCACAGGAGTATTATGATGCTTAATTAATGCTTGCAAAGCACATTTAGGTTCTTGATTGAAACTTGATATATCTATACAAAGTAGAGTTGCATAGGTGATGTAGATTCCCTCAGATAACTTTGCACCAAGCACATAGATGTGATAGCTAATGACAGCAGTTATATCTGACAAATCTGTACTTAATTATTACTAATGACTATAAATCCAACTTCAAGAAAAAAAAACCAACCTGATCCTTGGCCCTAATGTGCACCAAACTGTGCTCAAGCTATTATTTATTCTATGCTTTGTTTCTTTAAAAAATGTTTGTACATCCACATAGCCTGGCTTCAACCAGAGTCAGAACTGGAAACCCTCAAGAGACAATCTTGTAGCCCAAACAAGGGCCTATCCCACAGTGCTTGGCAGGGGTTCCTGGTGCTGGTGCACATTTGCAAAACTAGTTGCCTAAAGTTAGGTTCCTAAGTCCTGATTTCAGCATCTTAAATAAAAGGATCCTAATTTTCAGAGTTGCTGGCAGCTCCTATTGACTTCGCTGAAAGCTGTGAATGCTCAGGACATCTGAAAATCAGCTTAACTATAGGTATCCATGTTTGAAAGTTTTGTCCATAAAGCCTGTGGTGTATATATTTGTACCCATCTACAGTTTTGGTTTGTTCGTATTAATGCTGTGAAGGGGTCTGTCATGCACAGGAATCTAGGTGTGCATTGTGAGGATGAGAGGTAAGTGCTGCTGTGTAGAACTCCTTGAATTTTTTTGATGAAAAGTTTTTTTCAGAGGAAAAATTGTCCTGTTTTTGAAATCAGAAATTTTCAGTAAAACTGTGTGTTAAAAATAAAAAATAAAAATGAAATTTGAAAAGGCAAAAAATGTAGCTCTTTTCAGTTTCTGGCTTATTGATTTTCCTTTTTTTAACGCCTCCTTTTTTCTCCCTTTCCTTCCCCTTCTCCTCCTTTAAATTGCAAAATGAGGGGAAAAGGAGAGAGAAAAAGGGGGGAAGCAAAAGCCCATCTAATCAACCAACCAAAAAAATTAAAAATGAAAGTTTTCTATAAACATTTTCATGAACGTTTTGGAATAAATGTTCCTTTTCCAAACCCATCAAACAAACATATCTTCAGCATTTTGAAAATATTTTGAAATTTTCCCCTCACCATTTTTCTACTGCTTTTTGACCCCGTGTCTTGTGCGTGCTACCCTGGGCTTCAGTTTGTGCCTCGCAGCGCAGCCACTCCCCTGGTGCATCTCACGGTCGCCAGCTTTGTGTTCTTGCCGCTGGTGCCAGAGGCTTGGATGCTTCAGGGAGCCAGCACTGAATGTATGGGCTGCCTGTGTCATTTGCAGCAGTCTCTGCTGAAGGTGCACAAAGTCCCTACCATAACTTAAAAGCTTCTCTAGTAAACTCAAGGTGTGTGACTATACTGTGTATCTATACTTAAACTCAAAGAAAGGGCTCTCAAATACAAGTTCACCCGATGGCCGGCCCTGTCAGGAAAGCATGGCTATTCTGGAAAGAGCCTTAAGCACTTGCTTAAGTCCTTAGGGACTTATTGCAGTCAATACAGCTTATGCATGTGATTAAATTTAGGTGTATTCTTAAACGCTTTTTTGAGTAGGGATGGGCTTAAATAAATGCTTACATTATTTCCAGAAATGAGGCCTTAGTTTGTATTCCCTTTCCCTCTGTTGGTAGCACATACGGTGCTCAAATTGTGCATTGATTTCTTTTATAACAGTATCCTTGTTTAGTTGAATTTCATAATGAGGCGTTAACAGCCGCATTCCTTAGAGGTGTGTATCACATTCCGGGGTGCACTCCAGACCAATGAGGGCTTATGTCACCACCTGCCCTGCAACCTTGGGTGCCTCATGGTGCTTTGCTGTTGTAGCTCTCAACCAGGGTCATTCACAAACAGCCAAATAGCAGGCAGGTCACATCCTGAGTGTCTGTGTGTAGCTGCAGGCCTGATCCAGCACCTCTGATCCCAGCAGCATGTCAGCAACACACGAGCCACACTCTGGCTCCCAGCAGCTGTGGTTACTACTTGCAGGGTGATCCCAACATGCTCCCAATCCCAAATTTCCCCCCAAAACATGTGTTCTGCACAGTCCAGCCCTCTCTTGGACAGTCTAGGTATTAGAGGACCCTTATTGCTGTCAGTGGTCAATACACAATGGTTTGCTACTTTAATTGGAGTTACCAAACAGTTCAGTTTAAATGCAACACTGGATTAATTTTGATTAAAAACAATAAAACAAGTTCATTTGACTACAAAGAGATTTTAAATGAGCACAAGTAGAATGTATTAAAGTCAGAAGTGGTTACAAGACAAATAAAGAAAAAATGCTGTCTTGTAGCTAAAACGAAACAAACTAGACTTGGTTCAAGGTCAAATCCTTACCACATGTTCCCAGCAACATTGCTGATCAAATTCTCAGGTCTGGATGCCACACCTCCCTCCCCCCCCCCCAAAAATCAAAGGCTGGTTCCTTTGTATTTTTTTGGTGAAAGAAAGAAAGAGCAAATCCTTGGAGTGTTTTTGCCCCTCACTTTTATAGTCCAGTCACTCTTCAAAATGCATTTTCCTGAGGGTTACCCCTAGATAAAGTTCCTTTCCACTGTGAGGATGGAGACATGGAGTCTCATGGTGAAAGAGGTTCTATGTTGTCATGTGTTAAAATGCAGGTCAACTGTTTCTGCCCTTCATGTTGCCAAAAATGGCCACTTGACTGGTGATTGCCAATCAACTTTGATGACACCTGGCTAGCATGTCCTTTGTCTTTGAGAAATAGGTTTACCGCCTTCTCCAGACTTGTCTGGTAAACATGTCAGTCATAATTTCAGTTTATGTTCATAACTTTACATATAATGTTCCTATACACATTTCATCATGATATTATTGACCAGCAAGTTACTAGTTTTCAAACAATACCTCACAAGACATATTTTGTACAAAGGTTATTACAATGGTGTATCGGGTGTGAACACAGAGGAGCCTAAGAATTCCTATGCTTCTTAAGCAAAGCAGAAAGGAGTGACTTAACCAACTAACATTCAAGGGCTCATTTTTTATTTAAACATTTTGTTCTAATTTCACACTTCCTCTTTAACTTGGCAAAATGACTGAAGAAAAAACAATGGCCTTCCATTCCCCAGTTTACAATCTGTCAGTGTGAGGGATTTGGTTACCTTTTCCAAATGGTGGGTGCTGGATTGTTGTTTTTTAATCTAAGGTCATATACTTAGGGGTTCTTTTTAATAAAATGACAAAACTGACTATGGTGAAAAACCACAGAGGAATAAAAACAGAATGAAATATGGAGATTGAATTTGTGCAGATAATTAGTACTATATTTTGGCATTCTGAGCATGCTGTGGAAGAAATTCTCTGCAAGTGATACTTCCTGTAGCATTAGGGACATATAATCTCCTGACTAGGAGCCTTGTGACCCCCTGAATAACAGTTTCAGTGATATTTTGTCAAAGCAGCACACGTTTTGTTCACCGCTGCATTTTACAAGTCTGCTTGGCAAGCAGCATTCATTGTGTTGGTATGATGCTACTTGGCTGGCTTGGTAACCGACTTGCTGAAAAGTGATATTTGGGGAGCCAGTCCTGGAGACAGCACACCGGTGTGCATCCAGCACCAGCAGCTCTGCTTTAACAATTAGAAGAACTTATTCTTTGAACAATTGGCTGAATTCAGGCCTGGTGAAATGCCACAATTCAGGAGAGCATCTCTATGCACATGCTTTCCTTTCAGTGGTAGGTTTAAAGCTAAGCATGATCTTAAGTTCTGTCTTGAATAGGTGTGGACAATATACTTCAAACATATACAGTACGGGTCACATTCAGACCTAGTATAAATGGGTGACTTCAGCTGAGTTGTACCTATGCAGGCCCCAATTCAGGAAAGTATTGAACAGTAATGTTCCTGCAAGGTTAAACTGAGAATGAAGCAGGATGAGAAATGTTATATAGTCTCCTGAACTGAAGTCCCATATCTCAATTACCACCCATCTCAAAATAAATGGTAGGGCAATCACCTTGAATTTGTTGTGGGTATTGCATAGTTTTCCCTTCTATAGGTTTGTCTGACAGGACAAACTCTTCAGTTGTCCCATTGTGGTGATAGTTGCACTGTCTTGGTTTTGTGTGTTGTACATGTGACCACTCCGTGGTATAATATAATGGGAATGTAAGGCTGGAAGGAACCTCTGCATAGAGGTAGGATTAAGTAGACCTAGACTACTGGTTCTCAAACTTTTTTTTTCATGGACCCCTTGAAAATTGCTGAAGGTCTTGGCGGACCACTTAATGATCTTTCCAAATGTTGTTTGTACCGTTAGCTAACTATTGTAAAGTGCTTTGGATAAAAGCACTATATAAAAAAACCATAATAATTAACGCTTTTTTGTTCTGCAAATAAAAGCACACCACTCATATTTTAATATCAGTAGTCTCACCTTTCTAATACAATGGATGTGCTCTCTCTCTCCCGCCATGGCTGAGATGGAGGGGGGTCTCTCCCGCACAGCAGCAGCCCCTGAGCTGAGTCTGGGAAGGAGGGGAGGGTCTCCCCCACCCCAGCAACCCTCGAACTGGGCTGGGAAGGAGGGAGGTCTCTCCCTCACCACAGCAGCCACAGAGCTGGGGCTGGGAAGGAGGGCCATCTCTCCCCGGCAGCTGCAGCTCTGGATCTGGGGAAAGTCACCTCTTTCCCTAGCTGCCACATCCCTTCACATCCCAAATTCCCCCCACCTCCTCTTCTCACCTCACTTTCCCCTCCCACCTACCCTCTATTGCCCCCAAGGCCACCACCTCACCTTATATGTTTGTCTTTTCCAGGGTCCACTAATTAGGTAGGTGGCCCTTCATTCGCTCGTGTGTACACCTTAGAGGGAACTATCCGCAGACCACCTGAATGGAGCTCATGGACCACTGCTGGTCCACGGACCACAGTTTGAGAACCTGTGACCTTGACCATCCCTAACAGATTTTTGTCAAACCAGTTTTTAAAACTCCCGGTGATGGGGATCCTGTAACCTCCCCAGGTAGTATGTTCCAGTGCTTAGTTGATGATGGCTACGTTTCAACTTCAGCATGTTGTAATGCTGTTTTGGAATGTGGTGATATTTTGTGGGCTTGAACAGGGTTTTACAACATGCCAATGTCTCACAAGTAATGACTGCAGCGCGGGAATGGGAAATTGCCTTAGTGATTGGGGATATCTCAGAAATATTGGTTGGACTTGCAGTCTAGCATCGCAATGTATGTGCCTTGTAAAACAAAAAAATGTGTTTTACAAGACACATACAAAATAGATGAGAACCCTCCTATCCCATATAGGTGATTAGCCACAAAGTTCATTTTCTGTGATCATTGCAGCAGTTTTATTCTGAGAGAGAAATGGTAGTACATAGCAGAGCCATCAGAGTTTCTATGGTTCAATAGTTTCATCCCCCCTGGTTTCTGTGAACAGTAAAGGATCTGCTGAGAAGAATCTGCCACACCTTTATGCAAAGACCTCCCATTCAACCACAGAATATTTACATTCATGAGGCTGAGGGCAAGAAACCCATATGTTCCTGGGTGTGATGGCAGGATCGTTGCTTTAGGGCTACCAAAGATGCATTACAGTTGATCAAGGTGGGGTGTCTGCAACAAAGTGAGAATAGGGGCTGATACTTTCTTGCGCTCAAGGACTTGGACAACCTGTGTGCAAGCAGTGTTCCAGAAGCAAGGGGAGTCTTTTACCAATCCTTGCAATGCAACAGAGATGCCATATGGGGAAGGAATAAACCTAAGATAATGTGAAGTAATGAGGGGAGTTGTGGGTGGATCCTCTGAGGTGGGGAGATCATAACAGCTTGGACTTGGAATGTTAGGCTTTTGGTTCAGCAATCAAAGCACGTACACCAACAAAATCAGTTCTAGGTGTTCCAAAACACTGCTTTGGGTTAAGGGTAGCGTGATGATATCACAGCTGTTGAAATGCTCGTTGATAGTCATGAGCAGCTATAGAGGAGCCATATCTGGCAATGCCATGAAGATATGCAAGCACTTCATATTGTCAGCTAGAATGCATGTAATAATTTTTTAAAGGGAAAAACTCAATTTAAAGGGCATTTATTTGTAATAAGAGACATTCATAGGACTGTGCTCAGGAAGAGGGATCTGTAGGTATTGCTGTGACTCATACAAATTAGAAAAGCTGACAGAATCAATCAAATTAGAATTTTTGGACTATGGATGTATTAACTGTTCAGAGATCAATGCAATTCTGAATCCCTCAGGACTTTCACTGGGTTACCACCAGATTCAAATCCTGAATTGGTTCATTATTGTTGAATTCTTGAAGACATTGACTCCTTAGATATTGGGGTAAATTACCTCCCGATGTAACTCCACTGAAGGATAGGAGAGTTACGAAGCAGAGTTTTGACCTTATTGTTCCATTTGAGGCTGATCACAAATAGGTTGAAGGAGAAGTTTGCTTTGCTGCTGAATGCAAGTAGAGTTACTATGTCATATAATCTGGGAGCTAAAGTTTTCCTGTGACTTGAACTGGAGCTTTGCCCTAGTATATCTGTTGAACTGAGGAAATGTCATGCAAGGATGTAGGTAAAATGATAAAGGACAGTGACCTTTGCACCATTATCTGCTAAAGGTGGGGTCGGAATATGATATTTATGGTATTCATAAGAATTTGCAGCCTTCCTTGCACTTTCATAAAGGAGCTGAGACAGAATATAACTTCATTTTTCAGAGAAGTTAGGGTGAAGAAACTTAGGCCTTGTCTACACTACGGGGGTAAGTTGACCTAAGTTATGCAACTCCAACTACATGAATAACATAACTGGAGTCGACATAGCTTATGTCGACTTATTGCAGTGTCTACACCATGCTTGGTCAACGGGAGACACTCTCCCATCAACTTACCTTACGCTTCTCATTCTGGTGGAGTACTGGAGTCCACGGGGGAGAGAGCTGCAGTCGATTTAGCGGGCCTTCACTAGACCCACTAAATCAATCCCTGGTGAATCGATCGCTGCAGCATCGATCCCCAGTAAGTGTAGACATGCCCTTATAGTAAGGTGGAAACAACCATTAGTTCCCAGTAATGTACATTGTAGAAACATTTACTTTTCACTAATTATAAGTCTGCCTACACAGTCAACGAACTCATGCATGGCCATGTTAAAAATGGAAAAAATCCTGGAAATAAACTGATGTCTAGAGACTAAAACAATGAGGTATAGCAGTAACATTGGAGAGAGAGTGAGAGAGAGAGTCCATTAAATGAAATCAAATGGGGCTGAGTTCTTTGTTTTGTTTTTAAACTGCAAGTAATCTAACTTGGTGCAAACAACTAGAATTAGACTCACGCTAGAAATTTTTGTTTTCAGTGCTACATAGGACAATGAATAAATAAAATAAACAACATGGGCAGGGTTGATCATCATAGTTGCCATGCCATAGCTAACCTATGAACCCACCCTAATGCTCCAAATTAAAAAAAACACTTTTATTTTCTTTGGGAGTGGGAGAAATCTCATTACTACTGGAGGTCTCACTGAGAGGTCACTATACGGGGACTTGGTGTCACTGTAGTGTTATTACTGAGCTCCTGCTTTTTGTCATATTCCATTGCAGTCCTGAATTTAACTTGACAGTACTAAATGTTTTCTCTGAAACGGATTCAACTGTTTAGTATCACATCCACCCACCCACATGCAAAAAGTCCCCAAGTGTCAGCAGTCATGGATAGTTTTCTGAAAAACATAAATTCCACAACTCCTGTAACAGCTGTGACAAAAATGCAGCTTTAGCTATGATACATCCATTGAAACTCTGTTTTGTATAGTGGTTATTTTATCTGTTCTCTCCTTTTTGGTACTTTTTTTTTCTTTTTAGTGAACAAACCTTTCCACAGTTTAGCATGCTCAAGTCTAAACATCGTATCTAAACAACTGCCTCCTTCTAATAAGCCATCACCTTTTTGGTAAAAAAAAATTAGAAACTTCTAAAATCAAAAGGCTTCCCACTATCCTTTACTGACACGTGCCCTCTGAAATGTCATCTGTGCTAACATGAAGAGAGAGGAGGGACATATTTTTTTTTCTGGAATGGTGGGAACTTGGCTCATGTGAACACATGTAGGTCATATGTGTTGCAATTAGATTGACTAATGCACATCATTGCTCCCTTAAGAAACTGCAGTGGACTCAATATCTGTACCTTAAGATCAATGGAGCTTCACATGGGCTCTGCGCTTGACCTGATTGCTGGCCACATATGGACGTAATGTGAAGAAAGTCAATCCCTCACCCACTCTAACCATGTCCTGCAAAAAGGAGATATCAATCCTTCTTCCCATGCCAATCTATACATTGGTGGGGAGCAAAGGCTGAATTTATTTCTTGATGAAAGGAAAGTTCTAGGTAAAATTATAGTACTGACCAAAGGAAACTTGCCAGTCAAATGAATACTAATGAGAGATAGTTGCCATATTCATCTGCCCTATTTATATATGAGACAGAGAGAGTGAGAGAAAAGACTAACAAGTGTATCTTATGTGTGTGACAGAATGTGTGGATGTAAGAAAATGAGAACACGTTTAGCAGAGAGTGTGTGAGAATATGTGAGTGAGTTAACGTATGGCAGAACAACTGAAGAGCTGTAAGGACATACAGGTCCAGTCCAGTGATGGCAGGGAATAGAACTTTACATCATCCTACTGAAGTGAGACCAGAAGGCAGGGCTGACTGTGGAGGGAATCCTTACCTTTCCACAGGATAGACTGTAAATTCATTTTAAGAGTCCTCGGAAGTGAAATGGCACCTAACAACTGAAGTTTCTGTCCACTTGGTTAAGGACACTAATCAAACTCTCCAAATTTTAGGGAAAATAAAATAGAATAAAAAACATCACAGACTACATCCTCCTCCTTTGTAATGTGTTTTAAAATAGATCCTGGGTAATGAATTTGTTCGAATCTAACTACATACATAGCCTAATGGCCCAGTGCTGACTTAAAAAACAATTGTTTAGACATAAAGTCAATGACTGGTAATAGCAACGGTAGTTTAAGAGAACCAAATCAAGCTTTGGGCAGAATTCCTCACTTAGTTTTTACTCAGGTAACCTTTGATTTAAGTCAATAGGAGCTTGCCTGAATAAGGTCTGAGTAAATAATACAAGTTAGCTGCAATCTGCAGTAAAGATGCATTGGGGTGCTGAGCGTGTGTCATGTGCTTGGTTGAACTGGGTATTATGAGCTTCCTTTACAGGACTCCTGAACCATCATTTAATACTTGCATAAGCAGAGGATCCAGATCAACAGCCTCATGCCCCTTTGCAGTTCCATAAGTAAGAAAAACTGGGCTGATTGGCTGCTCCCTGAAGATGTATGAATACTAGGGATGAGGAGCACTATACCTAGCATGGAAGAGGAGCTGGCTGCTTGGCTGTCTTCTCTCCTCACTACAAGACTTGGAAGGGTGGGTATGAAGTACTGATTGGAAGCTTTGGTTCACTAAACTTTTTCATACCTTGGATTCTTTTCCACAGAGTACTGGGAGGCGGTGGTTCAGTGTGATTCTTATTTTATCTGAACTAATTTGCTTTTCTCTTGATGCCACTCAGGTGGAGATATGTCCCCTCTCTGCAAAAGGATTGTGTGTTCCCCTTCTACAGGGAAAAGACCAGAATCCATGGAAAACCCTGCCTTAGCTTTGTTGATCCCTTGCAAGATGCATAGATGGACCCTCCCTTTCCGTTGCTGCCACAGCAGGGCAATGCTTGAGAGAAGTTATTATGCTTCCTTTGCCACTTAGTCCTTGAATGGGTCTCATAGACTGTGAGGGAAAGTTAATTATGTTCCGATCATTATTCATGAGTCTCTTTAGCACATGTTTTTTGGGGCCACCTAAGATGGAGAATATTGTTTGGAAAATGCCTCTTCTCTGACTCCTTCCCACCATCCTCACCATGCCCCCTTTAGCCACATCACAAGTGGATTGTGTATAGATTATGCAGACAAGGTGGTGGCAGTTATGGTGAGTGTCTGTCTGGTCTGGCTGCCATTCTCCTACAGGCAGCTGCTTGCTCCTTTCCCCCTGGATTGCTGTGATTTCGTTCTCTCCTGTCCCCTGTTGCAGAGATGAAGATAAAAGCCTAGCCTATGTTTCTAACTGAAACTCTGCTATTGTGGTTGCAGAACTGTACTGTGGAAGTGGGTGCATGCTCTGCAGTCTGTGAGCTTATTCCTAAACATTCAGCCAGAGTCTCAAACTGCTAGCTCTGCACAAAGTTTTTGTTTTGTTTTTAACAGTAAATTCTGCCACATGTGTGTTGCTCAACAGAGTCACAGCCCAGCCCATAAAGGTCCCTCATTGTTTCAGAACATCCTGTCATGTTCTTTTTAAAATATAAAACAAAACCTTGTCCCAGTTTTCCACAGCAACCCTGTGACTTTACACACGATTCCTTTAACTCTGTTAATGTTGGGCCATCTCCCAGTGGAAGGAAGATCCCGTATTCTGGATGGGAAGATCCTGCTGAGTCACCTACTTCCTATACAAACAACAAAAGCAGACATGTTAGGTATTATCTGACAGACAGGCAAATCTTCCAGTGATTTTAATTTTTATCCAGAGTTTTTCACATTAGGTTTTTCAAATTTTCACTGTCAGTTCCAGTCTTCTTAGGTGACTGAAATCCTTTCCTTCAGTGAAGATGACGACCAAATTCTGCTTGAAATGAATTGGTGCAATGCTACACTTCAGAAAAGGCCTATAGATGTTATAGAGAACAAGAACTTTCCTGTAGTGTTTTAAACCAACCTAGAGAATTCCATAGCCAGGATGAAATTATTCCATTCTACGGGACTTCATCAGATGGATATTGACCATAAGGGAGTTATACCAGCAATAAGGCTTGGTCCACTGAGTAACACTAAGTAGTTCCTAAGAGGTGCGGAATATTATGAACTCCCATTGGCCATGGTGGAAATTGAGAGCACTCTGAACTTTGCAGGATTTGACCCTAACTCAGAGCCGAATATGGTCCAGAGAGTTGAAGAGTGAGGGAGAACTTGATGAAATGTAGTGTGACCAAAAGACAGATTGTAAAAAAGAAGTTTGCATTTTGTTTTGTGTGTATGTGTGTGAAAAACAGAGAAGGGTAAACTCAGCAATACTACCCCATGATTACTAGGATTATAATTTGGCTGCTATAGCAGCAGCCTGCATGGCATTCTTTATCAACTGTCACATCTCATCTCATTCACTTTTGCAAAGGATCTTTGTGTCACTGCTTTCGTGAAGTGATTAGGCAACTCTCAAAGAATTTCCTTGGCTGCTACCTGATATGCCATTATTCGCTTCTTATCATTTTAGCAAAGCAGTTACGCTGCTGTCAGAGGTAATGGAGACTGTGCCACTAAGAAAATTGGCTGTAATTTATTTATCAATTGTTTCTACATACCACAAAAGAGACCATCTACTTTACGGCTAGGTCTAAGGTATTTGAGAGCCCCTGAAGTTCATGGTTTTCCGGTATTCTAAGTTCTACTTATGGCTTTTCCTGTATATGACACACAACACCACCCCTGTGGTCTTGAAGGCCGATTTCTTCTTTACTTTCTTTAGTCACAAATCATTCTGAGGCATCCCTTAAGTGCATTTGTATTGTTAAGTGCACCGGCCTGATTTGGTGTTAATTCAATTTGAGTGCCCTTAATATCTTGTGGGGGTGATGCAATGCATGCAAGCTGTACCTTGTAAAAACAGGTTCCAGGTCTGCCTGAGAGCAAAGCACCTTTCCCACAGCAATTTACCAAAGTTGCTGATAAAATTTTCATAAGGAAACCTTTTTAGTCTGACCCTATTGTGTTATTCTACCATTAAGACTTGGGGAATTGAAACTGTCTCCTGGTGACAGTTTATCGCATTCTCCATTATTGCTGTGTGCATACAACCTATTGATGGGTCACCGCTTAAACCCCCTCTCCTTAAACCATGGAAACAGCTAGTAGGGCCAGAACTTGGGAGCTGCCTGCTGCCAGTGTGTCACTCTAAATGAACTGCATTCTTGGTAAACCAGTCCCCTCTAACCTTCAAATGATGGGAGATTGTGGGACATGTTAGTGCATTTGGGGCCAAGGGGAATGGGGAGAGAGAGAGAGAGAGAGGAAAGGGGGAGAGATCCCAACGGAAAGAAAGCTACAGCTATAGAAAATGTAGAAAGAACCTAAGGCAGCATTTTGATTAAAAGGAAAACTATTTAACCAAAATTGAAGATGAAAAGAAAATAATCACTTTTATCCCCCCCCCCCAAAATTATCACTTTTATTTAGAATAAGCAAACACTAACTTCCTACTTGGTATATGCCGGGGGCCAAATTCTGCTCTGAATTAGGCCATTGTAAATCCTAAACAATTCCAATCCTTTAGGTGCAATTACTTCAGATTTTAACTGAGAGCAGAATTTAGACCTACATATCTGAGCTCACTCTGACCAGAGAACAAGACCAAGGAGAACAAGGGCCTACACAGCTGTTAGACACTGGTAGATTGTCTTCTTCTTTCCTCTCCTGCCCTCTAATGCCTACTGACCTAGAGTTGCCAGTAATGCTGCAGTGTGTGCCAAAGAAGTTGCATTTAAGTACTCAGCTATCACTTAAGTGTGGTTTGTGTATCTGTATACTGCATACTGTGACATCTATATCTGCCAGTTACTTATTTAAAACCCAGTAAAATAAGTTTTTATAAAAGTCCTATTGAATGTTCTGGGCACATCCCCTCCAGATTTCAGGCCAGAATTTTGGAAGAATTGAAGAAGAGACCATTACCTCCAAAAATAATCCCAGGTTTTATATTGAGTCTGGTGCAGGCTGTAACATGACTTTAACAACTTCACAAGTGCTATGTGACTGTTCTTACAATACAGGCCCAGTGTATGCACCTTGATTTGAGTCTCTGTGGGTTGATGATAAGGCAGTTCTTATGTCACATAGCTGACCCAGGAAAATTTGCTCCACTCCAAATTGTCGGGGGGGGGGGGAGGGACTGTCTTCCTCACCCACTTGACTCATCTTGCCAGTGTCTATTGGGCGTCCAAGGTTTGACTCTGCACCCACTGAAGTCTGTTGGAGTGTCACCATTGACACTAGTGAGTGCAGGATCAGATTCCAGATGAAAAATGATCATTTCAAGTCCAGCTGGGCCAGACGAATAAATAAATTGGAGCCTCATATGTGAAGTTAGTGCTTGTTGGTAGGGAGTGTGTGTGTTCTGGGGGAGATGCGCAATGCGAGTGTGTGTGACCAAGACAAACTGATTAATTATTGGACAAAGCTGGAGGCAAACCAGGGGCAGATTCACCGGTCAAAGAACGGTGCAACAGTGGAATTTATAATTCTTTAATCTATCAGCCTCTTAATCTTTGAGAGTATTCAAGGAAGATGGAGATGAGGCAATTTTTCTTCATGGTTTCAATAGGGAAAAGAAACAGCATGCATTTACAGCCTTTTCCTCTCTGGTGCCCAGGGCAGTGTACATTGGAAATATGCACCAGTTTCAGTCATTTTAGAAGAAGTTTGAAAGCTGATTTTAAAATAAACAAACAAAAAAAGCCCATCAAATTACCAACTCACAAAGGGATTCCACCCGAGCTCTGGCCCAGTACGCCATCCAGCCTGCATCTTGGAGCTGAGAACAGGCTGCAAAGGGCTGGGGGAGAATGTCTCTAGGGCAGTGCTACTCAAAGTGGTGGTCCTCGGAGCGGTGCCGGTCCGCAAGCCATCGGCTGCCGGTCTGCGCGCATGTTGGAAAAAAAATTGCCGGTCCCCCACATCAGATTGCTTGAGAAGCACTGCTCTAGGGCAGGCATTGGATTGAGCCCCTGTGGACAGCTCTCTACTGGCTCCCTGCAAGCCCTACCCTGGGGAGTGTGTGTGTGCTGGACATAGAAGGGCCCAGAGTGTTTGGAAATATGGAGATTCTGGGCTGCTCTGGACTGTAGCAACACTGAAGGAGGCTGTCATAAAATAGAATAGCCCCTGGCTATTTTGTTTTATTTGAGGTTGGTTTTGGCCCTTGGAGCAGCCCAAAATCCCATGGGTAAAAGCCATGTGCTCCTTCTTTGTGGACTGTGGCTGTTTTGCTGCTCCTTCCGCCTCAGATTTTGGAGGGGAAGATGTCGGACCGACTTATAATATCTTAAATTCTGGAAGTTTCCCCTTTCCTTGCCCCCCTCACCAACCCAACTATACTTTTTAGAAAAAGGGAAAGGTATTAGGGGGAACTCATCGGGATATTCCAGATGAGCTGCTGCCCACTATGTTGCTTCAAACTCCAATGATCTGAAGCAACTAGAAAGAAGGGGTGTGAAGGTAAAGCAGCTGGCATGATGTCCCATTGCACTGACACATACAGCAGGTGGCCCTTGGAAGTGCATATATAAATCCCATCACAGCACCATCAGCTGCATTCGGTGCTGTGAACGAGTGAATTATGGGGCCCTTCTTGACAGGCAGTTGGTGGAAAGGCATGGAGGAAGGATTATTCCTGCTGGGAAAGAAGGAACTGTACAGTGTGTGTAATGGAGAAATCCTGGCAGGATGGACATGGCTCTTGCACTCCTAGGCTGTAGTGGGGAAGCAGAAGATTATAATTATTGCAACATATTTTGTATTCAGAAGGATGAACTGGTGAGGGAGGTTACTTACAATGCACTTCAGAGGAGTATAAGTTGCACCAGTCATATAGAAATGCATTATATGCTATTCTTCAAGCAATAAATAGAGTAATTATGTGAGAAATAGGATATCAAGTAGTAGACTATGCTCCAGAGTCTTCAGTCTTTGCATTCTCTCCCCCAAGTGCTAGCAAATGCTTAAGTCTCTGATGCGAGACAGAAAAATTAAGTACAACCAGGGGGAGGGGAACTGTCTAAAGATCTTTGGTACCTGAATATAGGGAGAAATTAATAGAAACTCTCTCCTCCTGCTCCCTGACCAGACTAGATTGTATACATCAGCATCAGATCTCAAGTGTTTCAGTGTGGATATTGTCTGTGCAGCATTTTCTATAAACACTTTGAGCCCCATCACATATCTTACATACCCAGCTCAATAAGCATCCAAATAAGAAAAAGTCACTGCAGCTTGCTCTCTGGCCGTGAGCTGTGTGTGGTCAAAAGAAGTTTAGCCCCAGTAAGGGCTAGGGCCCATATTAACAGAAATACTGGTAATTCCCTTGACTGTACTTAGGTTCTGTTGTAAAATGAACCCTGAGCCAAGCCCCTTCCCCATGGATTTAAGTGGACATGCATCTTCTTGCTCAAAATGCTAGAATATCTGAGTGGTTTATGGATCCTAAACATGCAGTACTTCCTCATGGAATCATAAAGGATAGTGTCACCTTCTGTGTGCAACATAATTAAAGTGTTTATGTATCATACATTTTAAACTATGTATGGTGCCAGGCAGAGCTCCGGATCACTTCCGAACTTTTGTGGCAGCACAGTTTGTGGGCACCATATGTTTCTTCCTATATCTCCACATATCCCCTATGAATCATCCATTGTGTGTGAGTTCTACCTTGAATCCCTGCTTGTGATTATTGGAAAGCTCAGGACCTTGCCAGCAGGAAAATTTACAGCTCAACAATTACATTGTTGAAACTCTGACAAATCCCCCCCAGTTTATGGCTTTGAAAATAAGGAATAAGTGTGAGCAACTGAATATATTACACACCGTATTGAGGTCTCGTGGGGGTTATATTATGGAATCTGTTTACTTTGACTGACATTTTTCATTTTTCTTTTCTTCCAGACATTATTACTGCAAATGATATCTGTGCTCGATATGGATTTGTTACTTAAAGAACAGCTCGGATATTTGGATAATCATTTTCTAAACAGGTTTTTTTTTATTATGATTTTTGGAATCATTCCAGTAATAATGCAACAGGCAGGCAATGGATTGAGAAAAAGCAAACAGAACTGTATTACATTAGTACATCACATTACAGCACATTAGATGTAGGTGGGATTTCCAAAACTTCTCTGCAATGCAAAACAGTGCTAAAAACTCCACACTCAGACACAAAAGAGAGTTGACTTTTCCATCATTTTCTGCAAACAAAAGCTGAAAGCCCCAGTGATGAAGATGGGACTGTCTGCTGAAGGTGGAATAAGTGCCACTCAGAGGCTGAGCAACATTGGCTCTGCTGTGCTCACACTTGTGAACTGAACAAATCAGTACATACAATATTACAAAATACAGCTATGTAGAGCAAAACAAGACCCAAAGACAGCCAATCAAAGAAGAACTCCCAATCAAAGAGAAACTCAAATTGGGCAATGGAAATGGCACAATCTTTCTCTGTTATGTTTGAACAAGACACTGGAAATGTCAGAGAGAATTCTCCAGTTACTTCCGAAGTTCCCCTTTGAAAGCTGGCTGTGCAGATTGGTGTAAATAACTGAGCATTTATCATGGTACAGGCAAATTAATTAGAATCGAGGTACATTTCTGCATCTTCTTTACAGGAGAGAAAGTGGACAAGCAGGGTTACTCTACCACAGCATTCAATGCATGGCAAAAATTACATTACACGTGTGTGCGTGTATGAATTTGTACGTTGTTACTATTAATTATTTGTATTATGATAGCTCCTAGGAGACCTAGTCATGGGCCAGGACCCTGCCATCCAACCTTTGTATTTATTGATGTTTTGGAATATCCCAAATACTCTCTTTCTCAATGTGCCCCTTTGCAGTTCTTTTTCTGCAGCACCTGGTGATAATACCTCTTCTGGAGAAAAATGGTGCTTATGATGTTGACATGTTTTGCTTTATGCTTGAAGATATGGGTTTCAGTGCTTTGTAACAACATATAAAGGAGAGAGAGAATTCCACCACCTCCGAGCTGAGCTGATTCAAGGAAAGCTGATTTGTTAGTTCTTGAAAGGTACAAGAAGCTATGAAGCAACAGCTCAAGTGACTGCAGAGCTTACGTTTTAATGGGTAGACTGTTTCCTATGGTAGGGACAAATTTTACTGGTTCCTTCATGACAGCAGAAGGCCTAAAATGCAGTGGAATGGCAACAATTTTGCTGTGCAGGCAGGCCAGAAAGTGGAAACACAGTGCGGGGAGACTCACTGACCTTTTGCACACTGCAGGGCTGAACTCTGTGTTGACTTTGTCTGAAGGAATACACAAGGGAGTTTAGTTTAGACTAAAGGTGGTAACACTTCAGTCAGTGGGTCTATGATATAAGAGGATTCACTGGCCACACATTCCATGTGGTTGGGGACAGGAGGCTATGTAATACTACAGCAATCCACAGCATGTCTGTTCAAGTGCCCAGTGTCCTGCCTCCAGAGTGAGGGAGGATTCCAGACC
Organism: Dermochelys coriacea; assembly: GCF_009764565.3. Taxonomy (NCBI): domain Eukaryota; kingdom Metazoa; phylum Chordata; order Testudines; family Dermochelyidae; genus Dermochelys; species Dermochelys coriacea. The sequence goes on from NC_050072.1 coordinate 111,250,850, forward strand.
CAGGGTATCCTGGCTTTGTGTGGATACCAGTGCTTCTCCTTTGCGTGGAAATCTACGGAAATCAAATTAGGGCAGTATCATTGCAAATATGATACATGGGAAAATTGTACATTTTTAATCATATGGTTTGTTTCTCAGCATCTCCCTTTACTTATATTTTATTGATATAAAAGGTAACCAGAGGCTTAGGCAATGGGTTGCATGTTAAAAATAAAAATAAATAATCATGAGAGACAAGGTGGGTGAGGTAATATCTTATATTGGACATGATCACTCATGTAAATAATACTCATGTAAATAAATACACAGGTAAATATCACACACACAACCACATTTTCCCCTTTATTAGAGACCATAAACCTTGGCAAGACAGAACAAGGGGTAAGTCACTCAGTGATCTTTTCATGCAGCTTCTTCAACATATTTTCAGCCGCATGAGAATTTCCAAGGCTGGTCGTGCATTCAGAGCTGTCCCTACTGGTGATCAGTGCATGAGAAGTCTAACTGACTCTTTGCTGAAGAATGAAAAAAAAAAAGGCACTGAGTGGCTTCCTAGATTTGGTTTAAAGCTGGATCAAATTAAAATAAAGAATTTCTAGTAATTATCTATTTCACTTAAAAGTGTCCCAGGAAGGTCATTGGCTCAGCAGGTTCCCCGCACTCCCAGCACCAGTGTAAGTACCACTTGTGGTTGATTTTGCACTGGGAAGCAATGCAAACTTGATGGGGCACAGAAAATTTGCTGGATATGATAGAGAGAGCTGGTTTCATGGCCAGACCAACTTTTTTTTTCTGAGAGAGGAAGACTCAAACTGGAAGAATTATAATATTTTCATTTGCCACTTCCCCATATTTCTTACCATGTTTTTTCCACCTGGGAGCATTGGAAAAAAAGAAGTAAGGGTATGTCATAATTGTATCTCACCCACAACATCCACAGTATACAATGGCCTGGAAATGATTAGTGAATAGGTTGGAGGAGGGGAGGTCCAATCTAGAGCTGTGCAAATAACTCGTGTCTGGACAGGACCCAAAACAAACATTTTTACAGCAAAAAGAAAAAGAAATAGTTTGGGGTCAAATACAACAGTTTGTTAAACCCAGAACTAAATGGTTTGTTACCTTTTTGTTTTTTAACCCCCCTTTTAAAAAAAAAGATTGAAGTAAAATTTGAAATGAAAAGACATTTCAAATTGAAACATTCCATTTATAAATGTTGAAACTAAACAGTTTTGATTTCTTTTTGAGTTTTTTTTTTTACTGAAACAAATAGATGAATTTCCAAAATATTTGAGTTGATCTGAATCTGCATTTTTTTCAGTTGAAAAATTTTGTCCAGCTCTAGTCTGATCACTGCACAACAATTTTGCATTCTGCACATGTAACTAAAGGTCACACTTAAGAGAGGGCCCATTAAGATGATATAATGAGTAGACTATGAAGGTTGCTTTGTTCTGAGTCTGAGTCAGAGCAAGGGGATCAGGAGAAGTGAAGTGAGAGCTTAGACAACACTTAAACTCGGTCATTGATCCATGAGTACCTCCTCGGCTTTGACATCTGTTGTCAACTCTTTAAATCAAGCCCCTAAGACTCAATAGTGAAGTAAATAAATTATAAGTTTTATTGACCATATCTGTGCTACATAAGTAACTCATAGCACTAATTAAGACTTCTAAAGTGTTGTCCCAAGATGCACTGGGCTCAGTTTAAAATCCAAAATGGCTTCTCAAGTAGGAAGAGATGGTCTCTTCTTTGGTTGTTCCATTATTTTGGGCAGCTCTGGTAAAGGTTACGTCCTTAGGGCATTACAACATCTGCATTATCAGGAAAGAATAAGCTGGAGTGTTTTGCTGGAAGACAGCTCTGGTTTTCACATTGGACTTAGGCCCAAAGTGAATTATTCTTTTTGGGCAGCTAACTAAATCAGTGATTTCTCTTAGTGCCCCTTCACGTCTAACATGTTAGGCACCTTTATTAATTTCAAACACCAAGACCCTGCTTCTCCTCTCACTTAAACTACTTTTACACATGGGTAACTCCACTGCTGTCAGAGGTATTACCTCTGATTGGACCAGGGGTAAATGGAGGTAAATCAGGCCTCAAGCCTTTTGTTCCACTCAGTGTTGCATTATTTTGGGAGGAATGCAGGTGGGCGTCAGGGAAGGTTGTTGCTGCTGTTGCTGTTTTCCCCCCCCTTAAAACAAAGAGATGTGGTCATCAGGGGTAAATCATATACATCTTTCCCATGAGTGGGAGATAATAAATCACTCTTCACAGGTGAAATCTTTTATTTATGCTGTGGGATTCTATTTTATTGAAGAAAGGTGTGTTCGTCTGGCTTCAGCTACTCTGTACTTTAGCAAGTGATTCAAATCAAGATGACATTTATTTGTGAGGAGGTTGAACACTCTGCTCTTATGCACATGACTCTGCTGCTGCTTTCGCTATAGGTGTTTGCTCTCTTTAGTTTTTGTGGTGGAGCAAAATTGTGGCCTACTCCTGACATCAGTGGAAAGTGAACTGTGATGGCTATTGCTTAAAAAAAAGTGGTGGTAGTGGGGTACTAACCGTCCCCTCTGTTATGCATTGAATACACCTAATTACTGCAACTGTTTATATTCAGAAGCTTATTTCTGGAAGCGTAGTTTAAAAAATGTATACTCTGTTCAAAATTTAATGACCCTCAGAACCTTTGGACTAAAAAAGTCCAGTTGCAAAGCTTTGAAGATATTTCAGAATATGACACACTTTGCTGCAATGTGAAAACCAGAGCTGTCTTCTAGCAAACCACTCCAGCTTATTCTTTCCTGACAATGTGGATGTTGTAATGTTCTAGGGACATAACCCTTACCAGAGCTGCCCAAAACAATGGAATAGCCAAAGAAGAGACCATCTCTTCCTACTTGAGAAGCCATTTTGTATTTTAAACTGAGCTCAGTGAATCTTGGGACAGCACTTTGGAAGTCTTAATTAGTGCTATGAGATACCCGTGCAGTGCAGATATGGTCAATAAAACTTATAATTTATTTACTTCAGTTTTAATTTGTAAAACTAAATTTGTTACTACAGGGTTCCACAGTAACGGCCACAAGCGCTGCCCAGTGGCCATGTTATTTTAAGTGCTGCTAATGTTTTGGGCAATCACTGTAGAAAGGTCATAATTTTTATAAGGGTGTATAACAGGGCTGGGCTACTCTTCTATTGTTAAGGCTTCAGCTGGAGTTAAAGTGCCTCCAGAAATGAGCAGAGGTTATATAAGAGATAATATGGTGGCGTGCAGCTAAAATCAGATAAAATTCCCTCCCTCCTCCTGTTCCAAGGCCTGAGGTAGGTCAGTTCCACCAGAGTTTCCCTTTCTCTTGCCTCTTCATTGGTGGGTGAAATGAGGATTCATCAGGTGGGAGACTATGAAGTCAGAGCAGCAGGAGGAGATGATGCCTTGTTCAGGAGTATATGGAGCTCCAAATCTTCCTTCCAGCAGGTGGAGCCCCACCAGTACCTAATGGGAGAATTGACCAAGCTGGGAGTCCCCTATCTGCCACTTCTGTCCTTCGGAAAGATCAGTTCCCCGGCTGGATCCCTTTCTGCCCAGGGAGGAAAAGAGGGAAAGAAGACTTTGCTTCCTCTAGCTCTCCTTCTCCTCCAGAAGAAAAGCAAGACCCTGCCCCCAGCTGAAATCCCTGAGAAACAGAATGACCCTGTTGATAACCTATCCTCTCTTGGCACTGGGGTGTGTGGCTAAGGCAAAGGAGTTTGCAATCATATCGGAAATTCCACTACACGCTCCATGCCTGGATATGCGCACAAAACTTTTGTTTGGCTGGCTATGGTCCTGCATGGGGAACTTGGACTCCTTTCATATACATTTATTCCACTGATCCCTATGCTCTTCCCTGTGCCATATCCTATTGCACACGATGTTGCCATGTCATTTCATTGCATGCCATTAACACCAATGATGACATACAACCACCCAAAATGGGCTGCTCCTCCTCCTATGCTGAGCTAGCACAATTGCTGGAAATGAGTTGTAGATAATGAACATTGAGCATTGCAATGTCATGATGATGCTTTGCTACGTGGAGAGGGGTTTCTCTGTATTTGTTTTGTTGCATGTATGCCGTAGGCCCCCTTTCCCACTAAAGGAGAGTGGGGACTAAAATCTCCAAAAGGAAAACTTTGGCATCGCAGACCAAATGGAATGGAAACAAGCTCTAGCTTTAACATGAGTTACATCAGCATACTGGTTTCAGAGTAGCAGCCGTGTTAGTCTGTATTCGCAAAAAGAAAAGGAGTACTTGTGGCACCTTAGAGACTAACAAATTTATTAGAGCATAAGCTTTCGTGAGCTACAGCTCACTTCATCGGATGCATTTGGTGGAAAAAACAGAGGAGAGATTTATATACACACACACAGAGAACATGAAACAATGGGTTTATCATACACACTGTAAGGAGAGTGATCACTTAAGATAAGCCATCACCAACAGCAGGGGGGGAAGGAGGAAAACCTTTCATGGTGACAAGCAGGTAGGCTAATTCCAGCAGTTAACAAGAATATCAGAGGAACAGTGGGGGGTGGGGTGGGAGGGAGAAATACCATGGGGAAATAGTTTTACTTTGTGTAATGACTCATCCATTCCCAGTCTCTATTCAAGCCTAAGTTAATTGTATCCAGTTTGCAAATTAATTCCAATTCAGCAGTCTCTCGTTGGAGTCTGTTTTTGAAGCTTTTTTGTTGAAGTATAGCCACTCTTAGGTCTGTGATCGAGTGACCAGAGAGATTGAAGTGTTCTCCAACTGGTTTTTGAATGTTATAATTCTTGACGTCTGATTTGTGTCCATTCATTCTTTTACGTAGAGACTGTCCAGTTTGGCCAATGTACATGGCAGAGGGGCATTGCTGGCACATGATGGCATATATCACATTGGTAGATGCGCAGGTGAACGAGCCTCTGATAGTGTGGCTGATGTGATTAGGCCCTATGATGGTATCCCCTGAATAGATATGTGGACAGAGTTGGCAACGGGCTTTGTTGCAAGGATAGGTTCCTGGGTTAGTGGTTCTGTTGTGTGGTGTGTGGTTGCTGGTGAGTATTTGCTTCAGATTGGGGGGCTGTCTGTAAGCAAGGACTGGTCTGTCTCCCAAGATCTGAGAGAGCGATGGCTCGTCCTTCAGGATAGGTTGTAGATCCTTGATGATGCGTTGGAGGGGTTTTAGTTGGGGGCTGAAGGTGATGGCTAGTGGCGTTCTGTTGTTTTCTTTGTTGGGCCTGTCCTGTAGTAGGTGACTTCTGGGTACTCTTCTGGCTCTGTCAATCTGTTTCTTCACTTCAGCAGGTGGGTACTGTAGTTGTAGGAATGCATGATAGAGATCTTGTAGGTGTTTGTCTCTGTCTGAGGGGTTGGAGCAAATGCGGTTATATCGTAGCGCTTGGCTGTAGACAATGGATCGAGTGGTATGATCTGGATGAAAGCTAGAGGCATGTAGGTAGGAATAGCGGTCAGTAGGTTTCCGATATAGGGTGGTGTTTATGTGACCATCGCTTATTAGCACCGTAGTGTCCAGGAAGTGGATCTCTTGTGTGGACTGGTCCAGGCTGAGGTTGATGGTGGGATGGAAATTGTTGAAATCATGGTGGAATTCCTCAAGAGCTTCTTTTCCATGGGTCCAGATGATGAAGATGTCATCAATGTAGCGCAAGTAGAGTAGGGGCATTAGGGAACGAGAGCTGAGGAAGCGTTGTTCTAAGTCAGCCATAAAAATGTTGGCATACTGTGGGGCCATGCGGGTACCCATCGCAGTGCCGCTGATTTGAAGGTATACATTGTCACCAAATGTGAAATAGTTATGGGTCAGGACAAAGTCACAAAGTTCTGCCACCAGGTTAGCCGTGACAGTATCGGGGATACTGTTCCTGACGGCTTGTAGTCCATCTTTGTGTGGAATGTTGGTGTAGAGGGCTTCTACATCCATAGTGGCTAGGATGGTGTTTTTAGGAAGATCACCAATGGACTGTAGTTTCCTCAGGAAATCGGTGGTGTCTCGAAGATAGCTGGGAGTGCTGGTAACGAAGGGCCTGAGGAGGGAGTCTACATAGCCAGACAATCCTGCTATCAGGGTGCCAATGCCTGAGATGATGGGGCGTCCAGGATTTCCAGGTTTATGGATCTTGGGTAGCAGATAGAATACCCCAGGTCCTGGCTCCAGGGGTGTGTCTGTGCGGATTTGTTCTTGTGCTTTTTCAGGGAGTTTCTTGAGCAAATGCTGTAGTTTCTTTTGGTAACTCTCAGTGGGATCAGAGGGTAATGGCTTGTAGAAAGTGGTGTTGGAGAGCTGCCTAGTAGCCTCTTGTTCATACTCTGACCTATTCATGATGACGACAGCACCTCCTTTGTCAGCCTTTTTGATTATGATGTCAGAGTTGTTTCTGAGGCTGTGGATGGCACTGTGTTCTGCATGGCTGAGGTTATGGGGTAAGCGATGCTGCTTTTCCACAATTTCAGCTCGTGCACGTCGGCGGAAGCAGTCTATGTAGAAATCAAGGCTGCTGTTTCGACCTTCAGGAGGAGTCCACCTAGAATCCTTCTTTTTGTAGTGTTGGCAGGAAGGTCTCTGTGGGTTAATATGTTGGTCAGAGGTGTGTTGGAAATATTCCTTGAGTCTGAGACGTCGAAAATAGGATTCTAGGTCACCACAGAACTGTATCATGTTCGTGGGGGTGGAGGGGCAAAAGGAGAGGCCCCGAGATAGGACAGATTCTTCCGCTGGGCTAAGAGTATAGTTGGATAGATTAACAATATTGCTGGGTGGGTTACGGGAACCATTGTTGTGGCCCCAACATTCCACACAAAGATGGACTACAAGCCGTCAGGAACAGTATCCCCGATACTGTCACGGCTAACCTGGTGGCAGAACTTTGTGACTTTGTCCTGACCCATAACTATTTCACATTTGGTGACAATGTATACCTTCAAATCAGCGGCACTGCGATGGGTACCCGCATGGCCCCACAGTATGCCAACATTTTTATGGCTGACTTAGAACAACGCTTCCTCAGCTCTCGTTCCCTAATGCCCCTACTCTACTTGCGCTACATTGATGACATCTTCATCATCTGGACCCATGGAAAAGAAGCTCTTGAGGAATTCCACCATGATTTCAACAATTTCCATCCCACCATCAACCTCAGCCTGGACCAGTCCACACAAGAGATCCACTTCCTGGACACTACGGTGCTAATAAGCGATGGTCACATAAACACCACCCTATATCGGAAACCTACTGACCGCTATTCCTACCTACATGCCTCTAGCTTTCATCCAGATCATACCACTCGATCCATTGTCTACAGCCAAGCGCTACGATATAACCGCATTTGCTCCAACCCCTCAGACAGAGACAAACACCTACAAGATCTCTATCATGCATTCCTACAACTACAGTACCCACCTGCTGAAGTGAAGAAACAGATTGACAGAGCCAGAAGAGTACCCAGAAGTCACCTACTACAGGACAGGCCCAACAAAGAAAACAACAGAACGCCACTAGCCATCACCTTCAGCCCCCAACTAAAACCCCTCCAACGCATCATCAAGGATCTACAACCTATCCTGAAGGACGAGCCATCGCTCTCTCAGATCTTGGGAGACAGACCAGTCCTTGCTTACAGACAGCCCCCCAATCTGAAGCAAATACTCACCAGCAACCACACACCACACAACAGAACCACTAACCCAGGAACCTATCCTTGCAACAAAGCCCGTTGCCAACTCTGTCCACATATCTATTCAGGGGATACCATCATAGGGCCTAATCACATCAGCCACACTATCAGAGGCTCGTTCACCTGCGCATCTACCAATGTGATATATGCCATCATGTGCCAGCAATGCCCCTCTGCCATGTACATTGGCCAAACTGGACAGTCTCTACGTAAAAGAATGAATGGACACAAATCAGACGTCAAGAATTATAACATTCAAAAACCAGTTGGAGAACACTTCAATCTCTCTGGTCACTCGATCACAGACCTAAGAGTGGCTATACTTCAACAAAAAAGCTTCAAAAACAGACTCCAACGAGAGACTGCTGAATTGGAATTAATTTGCAAACTGGATACAATTAACTTAGGCTTGAATAGAGACTGGGAATGGATGAGTCATTACACAAAGTAAAACTATTTCCCCATGGTATTTCTCCCTCCCACCCCACCCCCCACTGTTCCTCTGATATTCTTGTTAACTGCTGGAATTAGCCTACCTGCTTGTCACCATGAAAGGTTTTCCTCCTTCCCCCCCCTGCTGTTGGTGATGGCTTATCTTAAGTGATCACTCTCCTTACAGTGTGTATGATAAACCCATTGTTTCATGTTCTCTGTGTGTGTGTATATAAATCTCTCCTCTGTTTTTTCCACCAAATGCATCCGATGAAGTGAGCTGTAGCTCACGAAAGCTTATGCTCTAATAAATTTGTTAGTCTCTAAGGTGCCACAAGTACTCCTTTTCTATCAGCATACTGGAGGCTGAACACACATGTCATATTTATACACAAAGAGGAATTCTACAAAGTTAATGACATGGAACAGCGACTCTGCCATTTCAGCAGTTACACGTGGATAACAAATGATGAAGGTAAAAATCTCCCTCTAAAAAGTTAGTTTCTGTTCATTTAACATGATGATAATCATAAAAGTGAAACCACTTCAAAGTCGAGGATTATGTCCTTGTCCCCCATTTCTTCCTTGGTAAAAATAATACTTTATTTCTATCTCAATTTATCGAGTGTGTGCCTAATATTCCAAGTGCTTTAAGATGCTAATGTACCTACAAAATTCATACAGATCAATATAACTAAAACCCTGCTAAATAACCCCAAATAAACTCTTCTCCCTTTTAGCCACATACCTCATTCAACTCCCTCAGGAAATGTCAAGGAAGTAGATAAGTCTTAGCATGAGAGTCAGCAAACCTAGGCAGTGTTGGAACAAAGGAAGAATAACTTACAGAATCAAGGAACCCTTCAGAAGAATGCCCTACCACCAAGTTCTCTCCCATTTAAACCCTGGGGCTTTTTGCTCAAGCACCCCAGTGGATTGCAGTTGCCATGCTACTACACAGAGACGGGGCTACACTGAAAAATATATAATGTTGTAACACACTAGATAACAAGATGCTAAATGTGACTTAGTGTTCAGTGTAGATAGCTGCAAACTGATCTGGGATTCTCCCGAAAACTGAAGGCCCTGCATTCCAATGGTCTGTCCTGGATAGATTTAGGGAGAATGGAATAATCCAGGATCTTTAGAAAAAATCAGTGACAATCTTACAACCCTCCCAATCAGTTTCCATGGGTTTACATTTCCATGGATCTCTTTGTAAGGCAAAGAGCTAGGAAGTTCTTGCCTAAAAAAGTAAGAGCTGACATTTCTAGGTGCATCAGGCTTGGTTGTTGGCTTTAGAAAAAAGTCCTGATAGTTACGGGAGCATGAGAGAGACTGCCTTTTATTGTAGAACATCCTTCATTGTTGTGAGATGTCTTCCTTCGATAGCCCTATATCACAACATCTTGTTAACTCGATGGCTGCTTGCGCTCTCCTCCCATCGTCTGTGCTGACAGCGTCCCACTGGAGCCGGTGGATGGTTAAGACGTACAGTGCCTGGACAGATTCAGCAACAAAGAAGGCATGTTCCACCGGGACAGGCATTGAAAACCGGGCCGCAGGAGTTTAAAAAATCAGAATAGAAAATGGCTGGCTGGCTGACTACAGCACTGCGAGGCCAAGCCCCATCCCTGCCCACCAGCTGTTTTTGTTTTAGTTCATATGTCACAATATGCCACATTTTGTTCATACTGTACCATTAATAGCAAGTGCTGCATATATGACTGTGGTCGTAGTAAAACTATTTGATAAGGGATTTTTATTACCAGTATCAATATAGTATTTATGTTTTATTTAATTACATGGGGCATTTAGTGAAGTGATATATTATTAAATGAGGGCATTGATTGTTCCCATGATGACACAGTAAAATAATCTAGTATGCCTTAAAATAACTAGTTAAATAGCAGAAGCTCTCTAAAATAATAAAGTGAAATAAAGACAAAAGAGGGGAAAAGTAAAATTTTATCATTTTTATGCTGATAGTACAATTATATTCAGAGTTTGAGATTCATTATGTTTTTTTAAACTAGGTAGCAGTTGCTGATAATAATATCAGGACTCACCAGTGAATAAGAGTGGGCTTTTCAAGAGTTTAAGTGACTTAGGGGCCCAAATCCAACTGGACTTAGGATGTGATTTTCAAAAGTGCCTATCTGTTTAAACTCCCATGCCCTCTACAAAAACAGAAATTAGAATTTTTCCCATGCCACCTCCATTCTTCTACTTCAGGGTGTCACCTTTCCACAGCTCCCAGGCCATGTGACACTAAAGGCTTGTCTGCATTGAGGGTTAACTGTGTCTGAGCTTTGGTTTGTGCGCATTAAAGTCTTAAAGCATGATATCTTGCCAGTTAATAAATATTCTATAATCCATTTTGAAAGTGGATTAAGTTCTTTGCATAGTGACAGGTTTCAGAGTGGTAACCGTGTTAATCTGTATCAGCAAAATGATCAAGGAGTACTTGTGGCACCTTAGAGACTAACAAATTTATTTGAGCATAAGCTTTCATGGGCTAAAGCCGACTTAATCAGATGCATGCAGTGGAAAATACAATAGGAAGATATATATGTATATATATATATATATATATATATATATATATATACAGAGAACATGAAAAAATGGGGATTACCATATCAACTCTAACAAAAGTAATTGATTAAGGTGGGCTATTATCAGCAGGAGAAAAAAAAACTTTTGTAGTGATAATCAGGACGGCCCATTTCAATCAGTTGACAGTTGACATAGTGAGTTAGCGCAGTGTGTGTGGACCCATGGGCCTGATCCTGCAGTCAATCTTCACAAGCATGCCTCCACTGAATTATGTTCCATCTGGCTACAAGTATTCACCCATATGGATCTGATTGCAGGGCTGGGTCCGAAGATGTTTGTGGTGAGTGGACAATCAGATGTGTATAAAGCCCTAATGTCTAATACAAGTCTATGGTTTCTAAGTAAACACAGTGCCTCTAAAATACCCTACCACAAAACATTTTTAGTAAATAAATGCTAAAACCCAAATGCCTCAAAGGGACACAGGTAAATAATCATATATATTAAAAAGAAAATAACAAAGACTGTCAACAATGATTTCTTTACCTGGGCTTTTATCTTATATCAGAGAGTGTTCAACAGTGCTTCTATCATAGACCATGATTTAAGAGTCTCTTTCTGTTCATGATCCGATAACATCTCTGTGGTGACTATAGCCATTGCTTACATGGAAAATGAATATTAGGAAATGTATTTTTTGCTGTCTTTACACAACAGAGCTGCTGGAGACAAGGAGAAAAACCAGCTCTATGTGACCAGCCAGCTATCTGCAGACCATGTGGATAACACCTGACAGCTCATTGAAAACAGCTCTTCTCGGTGCAGAGCAGCAAAGGGGCTCAAGCAGGGGCTAGAATCTGGCCCAAGATGAATAAGAAAGGACATGAAAGAGGTCTTCACAATCAGGAATGACAAAGAGAAGGTAAATTGGGTGCTCCCATTTACCTTCTGTCATAAACCAATGACAAATGGTTGAACGGTTCAATGGTTCAACTCAGTCCCAATGCTGCATGGGAGCGGGCTCCTGAAACCCGTTATTAAATTCTGCCACCAAACTTAAGGGAAAGATAGAGAAGTTTCCCTGCCCTTGATGCTGTTCCTTGCATATTGTTACATCATCTCTGACAGAGATGTCTTATCCCAGACACTTATACACGTATTTTGCCTTAGAAATGGCCAGATTGCATCAAATGGCAGACAGTGTCAAAAAATGTCCTGTGGGACAATATCTCTGTGTAGTGAGGCAGAGTGATCTTCCTCCAAGCCAGAGAAGGAGGGACCCCTCTTGACACACGAGGGGGCGGAACCAGGCTAGGCCCACCCCTCACACTGGAAGTTGAGAGGCAGGACAGGAAGTATAAAAGGTGGGGTCTCCAGCTCAGTTGAGTCAGAGCCACTGGAGGAAACAGACACTTCCCGCCTGCTGCTGGAGTGGGAGCCCAGAGAGGACCTCTGCAGCACTGAGGGCTCACCAGACCTGCCAGCTGACCAGGACCCCACGTAGCTACCGGGACTGCTGCTGGCAGTGTACCTCAGGGAGACGGAGTATGACCCCAAGACACAGGTACTTCAGAAGGGGAGCGTAGGAAGTAGCTCAGGGACACTAGATAGTAGTTTGGTTGTGTTGTGGCCTGAACCGGGTCAGCGTGTTTCGGTTGGATCCCTGCTGACCCAGTGATGGAACCCAGTGTTAAGGCCCTGGGCTGGCACCTGGTGGAGTAGGGTGGGCTCAGGGCCTCCTACCTCTTGCTGCCAACCCCATTCCCGGGATGGCAACTTCCCCACATTAGGCCAAGAGGCCTATGTTTGTTTGCTATTTGCCTGAAGCTAAGATTACGGGCGATACTGTTATCTCTGCCCTGCCTAAGGGTCTGCCCCACCCTGCCCGAGAGCCTGGGCTCCTAGATTGATTGGTGCTTGGCTGTCCCTGAGGGCCCGAGCCCCTAGACTGTTTGATGCTCTGCCCCAACCTGCTTGAGGGCTGGGCCTCCTAGATCTCGATTCATTAACTTCCCCCGTGCAATGGCACTGCCCTCACAGTGGCACAGCAAGGTGGAGTAGTCTCCCTTTGAGCCAGAGGGAGAGGGATGAGCACTACCACACTACACTCTGTAATTTCATGAGGTCTCCATGCCCACTCGCACTTCAAATTTTCTATGTTGAACAAAGTGCCGTGCTCTCAGTTCACTCAATATAGTTTTCAGGACAATGTATAAGCATTTGTAGCAATGTGTAGCTTCATAAAAAGATGTTGCCTCCTTCCTTGGTTATAGTTATGAGCAAAATTTTTCCTTGAATGGAGAAACAAACAAATATATTCCATAATTCCTCATCCTTCCTCAATGTGAGCCCATGCACAATTTAGAAAAGGGGATTCACTCCAGACTAAGGGGATTTTTTTTGTGTGGAACTGCTTTGTTAAAATGTTGTGAGATCATGGCTCAGTCCTACAATTCTGAGTGGACGTCCCTGTAGTCCTGAAGAAGCTGAGAACAGTGATCTGGTTTCAGGAGTAAACATGGATTACTCTGTCTTGAAGGATTCTTTGTAGATCACATATCTGTTGTCAGGGAATCACTTCAGATTGCGGGAGCAGAATGTCAGACTTCTCTTTTCAGGCTGTAAAAAGGAACACAGAGACCATGTAACCAGATCTATAGTATGGACTTTGTTTTGTGCATAAATCAAAGCTGGGAAATGAAAATTAGCTCTCTTGAAAAATGGTTGAGGGGAGGACAGTCTTGTGGTTAAGGCACAGGGCTGAGAGTTAGAGGACCTGGGTTTCATTTTTGGATCTGCCTCAGGTATCCTGTGGGCTCCTGAGTGCCACTGAGAGAGCTGTTTTTGTTAGGGGGAGAAAGGCTGCCTATGTCCTTGAGCATCTGCAGTGTACAGGGTAGAATTTAGCCCTGCATTTACAGTACAGTTGGATAATCTGGGTAACAGAATTTTAAGTATCACTTTTTAAAAAATTTCATTTGTTTTTGTATGGGGGAAAAAAAGCTATCCTATCATATTTTTGTAGAAAAGATCTCGGATCTTACAATGCAACATATATTTCAACTATTTACATACACTGTGAGCTGAGAACAGGCTCCAGCTCTCCAGAGAATTTTACTGCTTGATGACATCTTCATTGTTATTATTACTCATTACAAACAGATTTCTGGGAATGAGGTCATTCAATGGCAAGCCCATCACAAGCATTTCCCAAGCAGCATTCCCGGAGTAATCTTGTGGACATATTTTTCTTGGGGGTAAATTTGGAATATATTTTCCTTATGTGAGAAAGGGAGAATTCATCATGCTACAGTTAGAACCTTCTCAGGAATCCTGGGTTCTAGATTGAGAACAGAACTCAGGACCTTTGTGGATCATGTTCAGTTTGATTAATTCTTGGCTGCTGCATGTTTTATTTAATTTTATTTCCCTGGTATTAGTAAAAGCAGAACAAGAATTACTTTCAAGCAAAAATCTCATTTTTTGTCTAGCACAAGGTTCACTTCCAGTAGAAATAAATGGCTGATTTTAAATTAAACTCACAAGAGTTTCACCAAACCCAAAAGGGTTCTTGTTTTGATGGGGTTTTTTGTTTATCTGTTTGTTTTGTAAATTCATGGGTTTTGCAAAACCTGAAGCAGAACCTGCGCTTCTACCTCTAGTGTCTTCTCATTCCATTCTTTTAAAAAACTGAATGCATTGTCTCTATAATGCTTCATGAAAAACACCAAGTATCATGAGACTCCTGGCACAGTCAAGAAAGTTGGTCACTCAGTTATCCGCCCTGCCCTCTTCCTCCCCCTTCCCCAGCATGCAAGTCCGTCGTTCTTCACTATTGGAGTCTGGCCATTCATTTCACATTTCATTTTTTAAACAAAAACATTTCAGTAAACAATTTTGTGGGGCTTATCGGAAGTAGTCTCTCCACTCTGAGAGTTGCTCCCAAAGAAAGCAGGCCCATTACAAACTCCTGCCTGGGCTAAGAGGCTTCTGCGTTTAGCCACTTTTTGAACGGTGGCTGCCTAGGAGCTTAACCATCTGATCTGGAGAACAGAAGATGCACTCTAGGTTGAGACAAGTGGCACTCTAGGCTGGATCTCTATGGGTAAGCCTAACCATAGAGGCTTAGCATAGGGCAAACAACTCATCCATGGGAGAAACACTGGACAGTGCTCTAGTATGGAGCAGTGATCACAAAGCAGTAATGGTCAGAGCCAGAGTCCACCCAACCAGTGAGCAAGAGAAAAGGAGCAGCCAAAGCCAGGCACCCAACAGCCTAGTCACAACTTCCTCCAGCTGATGGCAGGAAGCAACCAATTCCTTTTCCCAGCTCAGGACAAGCAGCCGCCAACACCAGTACTAATAGCATTGCCAACTCCAAGCATTCACAACTCATGAGTTAAGTCCCTCCAAAATTGAGATTGGTTTAAAAATCATGACATTAATAATTTTGGGTAGTTTTATTTGCTTTCTGGTTTTTGATCCTGAAGGGCTCACGTTTTTAAGCTTTTTTTCTGCCACCACAAAGTTTAGAACCTTTTTGTTTTTAAAGTGAGGTTCTCACATAAAAACGTGAGTCCAGGAGTCTGGAGCTTTAAAAACCATGAAATATTGCCAGAGTCATGGAAGATCATTGCAAGATCGTGAGAGTTGGCAACATTGCGTTTGTAATCAAACCACAGCCCTTTACCCTGTTTCAGGACATGGAGCAGCCAGAGGCAAGGCCTCAAAGAACTCCCAGAGTTATCTGGACACTAGTCCAGGGAGTTGCCAGAACCAGCTGGGAGCACAGTGATTCCTATGTTCCTAAAGCTTGTTCTAGGCTAAAGCCTTGCCAGGCTTGAGTTCCAGTAATCAAGACATATGCAGTTATTCATATAAACAAGGTAATTTATATTCATAAAATATGCAGATTATGCCTTTAAGATATTAATGTTAAATTTCCAGACTACAGAACCTTCAGAACATAAAAGGATAAGGATATGGAAAATGTTTTACATGGCTTTTTTTCTGCTATTTTAAATTTATTATATTTATTTACTTAATATTTCCCAATGTAATTTTTACACTAGAAAGTGAATTAGAGATGGCCCATTCTCTAACCTCACACACCCCAACCCCACCCTAGGTATCATCTATGTTCTTTCCCATCTGTATTACTCCCCCCCCCCTCCATTTACTGTAATGCCACAAACAGGTAATATTGTATGTTTCAGCTGTGTAGCATCAAGAGTTTCTGCAGAATTCTAACGTCAGCCAAAAGGCCTACCCCTACAATCAGAATATGGCTTTGGGATATCAGTGTCCCCATGTCAGACTCTAAATAATAACAACTATACATAGTATTCCAAAGATCTCAAGAAGTACTCTACTAATGGCTAACTCCACATTTAGAACAGGGGGAATGATTCCCAGCTCATGTGGATATACTTGTGGCACTCTTATCAAGCTAACACATTAAATATAGTAGTGTAGCTGTGGTAGCATGAAGAACAGAGGCACGGGCTAGCGGCTCTAAGTATGTACTCCTGGGATCCAGTCAGGTTTGTGCTTGGGGTGGCTAGCCCTTGCCACCTTTTGCCTTTGCCCTCACTACCGTGGCTACATTACTATTTTTAGCATGCTAGCTCAATGAGAGCTAGCACAAGTCTGTCTATGTGAGCTGGAAACCACATCCGCAGCTCTAAGTGTATTAATGGTATGGTATATTAATATGTATTAATACATATTAATGGTGTGTATTATTATCCCAGTTTTACACATGAAGATCAAAGAGACTAACCCATGACTTGCCCAAAGTCAGAAAGCAATCCAAGGAAGGAACCCACATCTTCTGTCTCTAAATCCCACACTCTAACCACTAGCCCTATCTGCCATCTAATATGTGTGAGAAGGCTAGACCATCAAAAGAAGCAGGGAAAGGAGGAGAATGGTATGGGTGACTTGACATTCAAACTCCCTGCTCATTCAAACTCCCTTAAATGGAGAGCACTGAATGAATGCTGAACCTGACATGAGACCTAGAGTAGAGAGAACCACTAAAAAAAAAAAGGTGACAGTTGTGACATTAGAATTCCACAGGACTTGTACTTACTACCATTCCTTGTATCAATGGAGTTAAACTCACTAGACTTACACTGCTTTATGTCATCAAATTGCTGTTGGAACTGGCCTTGAATAGATTTATGGTAACGAACTCATCCAATGGCAAACCTTTCAAGCATTTTTGCTGACAGGCTTTTTCCTAAGTGAAGGTATTAGAAAATCTAGACTCTGATGAAAAAAATGGATATACCACTTTTAGTTTTGAAAAATAAATGCTCAGTCTATTCATTGGAATTCTGCTTAAAATTAATCACTGGCTGGTTGCTAAATAACACAATTTTCATCCAGAACCATGTTGACATTGGCTTCTAGTGTGATACAAGCTGTTTGTGTGATGTTGAGGATTCTGTGTATGTTATAAGCTCCAAAACTTTTGGACTTGATGTTTCATGCTTATTTTAAATATATTTTATGCCAAGATAAAGGGCAACTTGCGTGCTGAAAACTAAACATGTGCATGGAAACCTCAGACATTCCCTATTTTTTAATATTAATTAAACCAGGAAAGTCACTTTGCCTAACGCACCCTGATATTATGTTATCCTCCATTAGAAATGCGTGCATTCTAGGACAAGTAGGGAAGTATCTAGAGTAGTTGCTGTTAAGGGGGGGAAGGTTGTTTTCTTATGTTCTTCACTTTTCGTTTAAACCTCCTGTGAAGTATTGCTATGTGCCATTAAACAGTTGCCTTGTTTTACCAAAGGTGAGGTTGCTTTTCAGTGGTGATCCTTTTACAAACCTGTCTTAAGCAACCACTCAAGGGACCAGCAAGTTGCCTGCATGAGGTAGTCTTCAATAAAGGTTGAACCAGATTGTACCTGGAAACCTTGGGGATGCTGTAAAGTAGTCACTGGAAGTGGTTCCTGGGGCTTGATCTTGCAAGATGCTGCTGAATGCCCTCAACTCCCTTTGACATCAAGGGTACCAGAACAGGGGTGGCCGGGGGGCCATGGCCCCATCACTTTTAAAAGTGGGAGGTTATGCCCTCCTACTTTTTACCGGCTGTAAGGGCAAGTGATGAGGGAGTGTGTGGAGAGCAGTGGGTGGGACCTCGGGGAGAAGAGGGAGCATGGGGACGGGGCCTCAGGAGGAAGGGACCACGGTTCAGGCACCGGTGTCCCCCCCACTTTCAGGGAGCTTCCGCCTCTCCTGATTGACATCAGTAAGGAATGAAGGTATGTCTTAGGGTACTCAGCACATTGCAGGACTGAGCCATTTGTGAAAGTTTCACTGCAGAGTTTGTTAATCCTTTGTTAACATTGTAAGGCATTTTCAGATCTTTATAAATATAAGAGGTCACTTTTTTTACCTGAATTTATCCTGCACAGAGCTCCAGCAGTGGAAAGTCTGCCAGAAAGAGAGATTGTAACAACGAAAAATGGTTCCAACCCCTACTCTGCCGGGATTCCTACAGGGGTTCCATGTAACCCCAAAAGTAGGCAATGCTGAGTCAGGAGGGAGTGTGGCTATGTCAGCCACAGATGTGCTGACTTAGCATATTCCTGCGTAAGCCTGCACTGACAAGGTTCTCTGGAGACTTTGGTAGAACTTAAAGCTTCTAGGCCTCCCTTAAGACTGAGTCTCTTTAGGATGTAGTAACTCTTGCTGCCAGGGTTGCGGAAATTAAACTACTCTGTATCAGCAGGGATGAATAAATATGGCCCAAGATTATTACCTTGTAGCAAATAAAGAAATTATCACAGGTTAGGTTGTAAGTAGAGCTCTGACAACAATACTGGTGAGAGAGGAAATTGTTCATTCTTGTTTCAGATTACTTCGCAAAAATGTGGGGAAATGTCAATTATCGCAAGGAAAATGATGATTTTACTGTGAAATTGTTGGTTTTATTTCTGTGGACATGAATGGCTTAGTTCTCAACTGCACTGAGGAGAGGCAAAGGTGACCCCAAGTCACTTTTCTGCCTACCTGACAAGGACCCTGCTCTAACTCAGTGGTTTTCAAACTGCGGGTTGCGATCCAGTACTGGGTCGTGGAATGTAAGGCACTGGGTCATGGCGACTCTGGTCAGCACCGCCGACTGGGCTGTTAAAAGTCCTGTTGGCAGTGCTGTCCAGCTAAGGCTACCTGTTCTAACACCGTGCTGCACCCTAGAAACAGCCAGCAGCAGGTCCAACTTCGAGGCACGGGGGCCACGGGCACTGGCTCCGCATTCCCATTGGCTAGTTCCCAGCAAATGGGAGCTGGGGGGAGCGGTGCCCACGGGCAAGAGCCACGCAAAGCTGCTTTCACACCTCCACTTAGGAGCAAGACCAGCTGCCAGCTGCTTCCGGGGTGCAGCACAGTCCATGGTGCCAGGACAGGAAGCCTGCCTGAACATCCCTGCTGCACTGCTGACCGGGAGCTGCCCAAGGTAAGCCTGCACCCAGCCCTGTGTCCCAATCCCTGCTCCACCCCAAAGCCCCCTCCCACATCCTGAACCACTGATTCCCGGCCCTACCTTGCAGCCCTCATCCTAACCTTCTGCCCCAGCCCTGAGCCTCTCCCACACCCTTTACCCCTCACCCCCAGCTCTATTGGGTCGTGGACATCAACAATTTTCTTCAACTGGGTCGCCAGAAAAAAGTTTGAAAACAACTGCTCTAACTTGTAGTATATGAAATGAACCCTTTAAGGGACTGTTTTGCTGGTAACATGTTCTGCTACTGCTGGTTTTCAAATGAGCCCTAAGTCTCAAATTAAAACCTATTTAAAACAGCTGAACTCTCCTGGTTTAATGATCTCAATCATAAATTCACTTGAAAATGGACCTAGGTTAACAAAACTTTTGATGAACCTGGGCTAACCATTGAGTTTTAAAAGGAATCAGACCATTTGCAAATATCTTTGTTTTGAGCCTTTTACACAGCTTCCTAACTACCTTGACATTATTCCTTTATATTGGACACAAGGCCTTTCAGGTATGCTAGGAAATTCACATTTGTGGCTACCGCAAGTTAGCATCATTCAGCTGAAATGGCAGTTTGTACACAGAGTAAGACGTAAAGAAGCCCTTTGTATAATGATGCTGTAGTTTCAACTATTTCACACATTTTCATATGACTGAGTTCCAGGAATAAAATTCAGTGATTTACATTATTTACTAGACTTCCCAATAAAGAGCCAGCCAGGGAGAAATAAATGCAGGAACTAGTGTATTCCCATTTCTTTCCTGTCACCTTTAAGCAGTTTCACTGCTGCCTCTATGATGAATTTTGACCCTGGTTATTACACAGTACCTCCTAGAGACACAATTTTAAAGCTTTAAGACCAGTACTGAGCAAGAGTTAACAAGAGCCAAGGGTTCTTCACTAATACATTTCTTTAAAAACCATTTTTTTTGTTTGAAAGTCTAGATTCAGAATTAAAGGCTCTCGCTCTCAAAGTAGAGATGCTTTTTTCCTCCTGAGTAATTGTGATATACACACTTCTTAGTTAAACTCTATATTTTGGAACACCTCCTGACCAATGTGCTCACTAACAGCTAAATGTTCTGTCTTATGAAAAGGGAGAAGGCAAGGTTTTTAAGGAAAGGTGTGGCTTCATTTACATGGATCATATACTGGATTTTCCAAAAGCTCATTTGACTTAAAGTGTTTACACTTCCCTTAGGTGGTAAATGTGATGCCTGTTAGGTTCATGGACTATTAGTCCCCCCTTCCCCCCTCCCCCCTTTTTTTTTGCAGTTTAATTTCATCTTAATGGAAATGGGAACCACTTCAAGTCTTTCATATTGAAAGGTTGTCCAATTTCATTGTCACTTCTGTACCTCTGAATCCCTTGCTGTATTGTTCCATTATAACTTACAGTAGCAGTGCTCAGTAAATCAAAACAGATGGCCCTGCCACATCTTACAGCATCAGTACTAGACAGGGACTATTTTTTCCCCCTTCTAGCAGTGGAAGGACACTATGGTACAAAGGTATGTTAAATTAGGACAGTGACATTTGGGAACGCCAGCGTACTATGTAACTTATTTCACAGAAAAATTACTTCAGAAATATTTAAAAGTTGAGACAGAAAAATTCTAAATAATAAATTTTAGAAACCTCAAAAAATTACTTATCACTTTTCTATGTATATTAATTTCATGCAGGGGGGACATTATTATTTGTATTTCAATAGTGTTTAGAGGCCTCAACTGAGATTGGAGCCCCCAGGGTGCTAGGTGCTATGCAAACAGACAGTCTTTTCTCTAATGAGTTTGCAGTCTGAATGATGAGACAAAGGGAGTATTACTATCTTCCTTTTAGAGAGGTCAAATTGAAGCACAGAGTGATTACATGACTTGCCCAAGCTTCACACTGGAAGTCCATAGCTGAGGTTGGAATTGAACCCTTATTTCTTGAGTCCCAGTCGAATACACTAGTTAGAAGTCCATTCTTGTTCTCTTTAGCACTGGAAACTGTACTATTGTTTTATTTCTCATTCTTAGAGAATATATGTATGGCAGTAGTGCCTAGGAGCTCTAGTCATGGAGCAGGACCCTATTGTGCTATATGCTGTACAAACACAGAACAAAAAGATGGTCCTTGCTCCAAAGAGCTTACTGTCACTACTTTTTCCAAGAATGGGCAATGCAGTTTCCAGCACTATCTAGAGTTCATTCTTTTGATTCCAGTGAAAAATCCCTGGAAAGACAACTTTATTCACTAAATTCACAGATCAATATAGCCAGAAGGTTTACATACAGGTGAATATATAAATTCTGCTTTGCAGTATATTTCTCCTCTCTTGCCTGGTGAATTTTTAAAGTGATTTTCATGTTTGTGAAAGTCAGTACCTGACAGCATGACAGAATAAAGCCTTCAGTTTATCCACAGGACAAGAACAGCACATGCAGGACCAGTGCAAACTTCCTCAAGCCCCTCCCATCTGGCAGGACAACTTTTTGGAATAAGTCCTTATACTTATTCAATCCTTGGTTTTTTTTCCAACAAAGGTGCAGTATTTCTAATACAAGGAGCTCAAAAATCATGAGTTAGGCCCTCCAAAATCATGGGATTAAAACACAACAAAGATGGTATACTTTGAGTCTCTTTCTGTGCCTTCTGGTTTCTGAGCCTTTAGGGTGCACGTGAGTCACATTTTCAAGCTTTTCTCTGCAACCATGAAAGGCTCAAAACTTATTTTTATTGTTAAGATGAAAGCTGAGAGTCTCACCTACTCACACCTAGCCAAGAGGCAGGCCTTTATTAAAAAGGCCAAATATTGCAAAAAAAAATTGTGAGAGCTGGAGATACTGATTTGTAGTCTGGAACCTTTCCTTGAGCAGCTGGACTGAGACCAGCAGATTTATTACACTGAGGTCATCAGGACAATAGAAACAAGTCTTGATCACCGCTACTTGGACTGAATTAGAACTAGGGACTACCAAGTGAGAAGTTGTTCTGTCCCATTCACTGCTAGTCGCCTGAATGATGCATTCATTTCCTGTTCCCCCATCTCCAGACACTTGCATTCTAAAGGGACATAAAAATACTCCGTTTTGTCTCTCCTAATCTTGTATTCTGTTGGTGCTTACAGAGTCATCACTTTCTCCCTTCCTGAGGACCTGCAAAATCAGTTGTCTTAGTCAAAAATATATGCAGTTACTCTCCTGATCTATCCTATTCTGAAAAGGAGTCTGGTTAATTAACATTGATTACAATCCACCAGCTGCAAGTAAAAATTGATTGCCAGGGTTCCTAATTTGAATGGCTCAGCCTCTCTGTCCTGATTTCACTGTTTCTCTGCCTGCCCAGAGAAAAAGAAAGAGAGGCTGAACCCACGCTTTTTAAGTACCAGTTATTTCCAGGTTCCCCAGTGTATGACATCAGTGATCCTTCTGGTCCTGTTTTATCACCCGCGGGATAGCCATTTGTTAGCACTGCATCTAATTGCTGCAAATTGTCAGTGTGCACATTTGGACCCTATTCAACACTCCATTTTTTATGGAGAGAGGAGCAATGGTATTGATTTTGGATAGCCAGGGAGAATGCCAGGGATATTAGCAAGGAGCTGAGAGAACACAGCACATAAACTTTTATGACATGATGTCAAACTGGATTGTGCAGACATAAATGAAAAGGACAACATGTTCTGTAATTACTACAAACACACACTGTTCATCTATTAGCAAAAGGGTGCATTTGAATGAAGTAGAGCATACACAAATAGAAATACCCTGGCTGAGCAATACAGTGTGACGTAGAAGACAGAAGGAGGAAGTACTTTCCAGTGGTTAGAACAGGGAACTAGGCATAAGGAGACATGAGTTCTATTCCTGATATTGTTGCTGGTTCACTGTGAGAGAAATTCTTCCCTGTATAGAGATGTATCACAAGGCCTGTGTCCAGCTTGTGTCCTACTTTGAATTTCACTCTGTGTAACCATGGGCAAGTCACTTGATCTCTCCAAGTAAAAATCACTCTAGTGCAGAGGGCCAGCACAAAGTCTGTGTATCACATAAACCTGCAAAATAAGCCTCATCCTGGCCCTCTTTATGGGGGTGACTGTTTATATTTGTGCCTAAGCTTCCTCATCTATACAATGGAGATTGCACATACTGACCTTTTAAAGCACTCTGAGACCCTCGGATGAAAGCACAAACTATTATTATTTAAAAGAAAAGCAGTACTTGTGGCACCTTAGAGACTAACAAATTTATAAGAGCATAAGCTTTCGTTAAAATGAAGTTGACAGATTTCCACTCTATACGGCTAAATTCAGTGCCTTGCATAATGACAGGTTTCAGAGTAGCAGCCGTGTTAGTCTGTATTCTCAAAAAGAAAAGCAGTACTTGTGGCACCTTAGAGACTAACAAATTTATTAGAGCATAACGAAAGCTTATGCTCTAATAAATTTGTTAGTCTCTAAGGTGCCACAAGTACTGCTTTTCTTTTTGCGAATACAGACTAACATGGCTGCTACTCTGAAACCTGTTATTATTATTTAGTGATAGGAATGATTTTGATACCTCGCACAAAACAAAATATCACAAGTGGAACAGTTTTAATTTTAATTAACAGGTTAATTTTGGTTTCAAAGCTCCAGACAGGTATTAATGAATCTGATTTGGAAATCTTTCTCTTCTACCTCTTCCAAATCCTCCTCTGTCATCCTGGGTGATTAGCATGGGCAATAGGGATAGGTAGGAAGAACAGAACTGAGGTTAAGACAATATTTCTTTTTTTAAAAAAAAAAACAAGCTGACACAAAAAGAAATAAAACATGGGTGTCATTCTGAATGCATTGTAAATAATAATAGTACTTCGCATGTCTTCACGTGCTTGAAAATTCACTGATCATTGTGGCATCTGAGCACATTTCACATAAAAAAAATTACCATCAATTAATAAACAATAAAAGTAGGAAAACAAATGGCTTAGATTAAACAGGAGATTGACTGTAAAAATGAGCATTGCATCATTCTCAGAAGGAAAACAAATGTGAGGGACAACAGGTCAGCAGAAACAGCTACACACTCAGGCACCCTGTACTGAAGCCACTTTTCTTCCAGTCCCCAACGTCCACGCTATCAACAGAAGCAAGTCATCTGATTTCAGCAGTCCCAGTGGGACTGAGCTAGAAAGGCTGCCTCAAAGGTACCCACATTCCAATTTATACACAGATTAAGGGGGAGATCCTCAACTGACATAATTTGTCATAGCTCTGTTGTCTTCTATGACAATTTTCACCTACTGGAGATCTGTCCCTTAATTCTTGACCTGTATATGCACTACACAACGCAGCAGTGTAATGTGCTTTTTTAAAGCTGATACTCCACAACATTCTTTTCTGGTGGACCCTATTATGGAGAAAAATACTCTTCTAGTCTCTACCAAAGCCATGACATAGGAATGTAAAAATGCCATAAACCACAATCAGGTAGCATTGGAATGAGTTTTCTGCCACTGATACATTAGTCTCCTCCTTTGCTCATTCATTTGTCTCCAGTCATCTGTATATTCTCAGAGAAAATTAATCTGAAACCCTAATGAAATGGTCAGTGTCTAAGAGTGGACCAATGAAATTGGTTCTCTGTCCATTTGACCATCTAAAAGTGATGGGAGGATCATGCCCCTGCTGGTGAGGGGGGGCCAGGGGAAAGCAGCTAATGGTATTCTCCACCATTAGAGGAGATCGGCAGTTACTGCTGGTGTATTTGGCTGCCCCCCACTATTCAGAGAGAAAGGAAAGTTCCTTGTGATTATGGATTCTTTCCAACATCTTTCAGTTATGTCTTCATCATGGCAGCCAGTGAGTAGCAGCTGCACTGTGCCAGCAGCTGGGCATCTGTGCTTCCCCGCTCCTGGGAATGTTGGTGTACAACTGGCCAGACAGAGGAGTGAACGTGGCTTTGGCAGGGCTAAGAGGCTGCCAGAGGCTCAGGCCTGTTATGGTTCTCCTTCCACCCTGAGGGTGATGGGGCTGGCAGCAATGAAAGCATCCAAGTGAAATGGCTATGGTAGTTACAGACAGTCTTACTGTTTCTGCCTGGCTGCCTCTGGGACATAGAGAGGAAGAGCCCAGGGAAGAGAGGATGGTAGATCCCACTGAATAAAAGCAAGGGCTGGTGGTTAGATCTGCTCCAGGTCCTATTACTACCTTCTGCTGGCTGCCCTCGCCCAAAGCTAGAGGTAGATCCCCTAGAAGAGATAATGGCATTGCCCACTGGCCACACTAGCCACTTCCAGGGGTGGCCCTAGACTAGCTGCCAGCAACTGGCGCCCGAGGCGAACCATGCAATCGGCACCCCCAAACCCCAAGGGCAGATTTAGGCTGAGGTTTTTGGTAAACTGGGAAACATTTTGCCCCTTTTTTCCTTTTAATGTTTTTTAAGCATTTTTTTTAAAACAGAGGCTTAATTATTCGGTTTGTCCATCCATCCGTCTGTCCAACCAATGTTTCTGAGATCAGATAAAATAGAGGCATGAAATTTTCAGAATAGATTTGTACATGACAGCTAGATGATATTTCAGTCCAATTTCAAATAAAAATGCATTAAAGATGTTAATTATAATTTTTATTACAAATCCAAAATCATCCATTATGCTATCCTGCTTTAACTGCCATTACCACCATATCCAATATAGAAAGCAATAAGAAATCTGTTCAACAAACTTTAATCTGTATTTATAAAACACTCCAAATAAAAAACATTCTGTGCTCTTAAAACATGACTTTTCTTGCTTTAAGTTCTGAAAATTCAGCCACTAGTTCTTTGAGATCCAGTTTTCCAGCTATTTCATATTCTATTGACATTGTGGCAAGTCCAACAAGTCTCTCTTGCACCATTGTTGAACACAGGTTTCAGAGTAGCAGCCGTGTTAGTCTGTATTCGCAAAAAGAAAAGGAGTACTTGTGGCACCTTAGAGACTAACAAATTTATTAGAGCATAAGCTTTCGTGAGCTACAGCTCACTTCATCGGATGCATTTGGTGGAAAAAACAGAGGAGAGATTTATATACACACACACAGAGAACATGAAACAATGGGTTTATCATACACACTGTAAGGAGAGTGATCACTTAAGATAAGCCATCACCCACAGCAGGGGGGGGAAAGGAGGAAAACCTTCCATGGTGACAAGCAGGTAGGCTAATTCCAGCAGTTAACAAGAATATCAGAGGAACAGTGGGGGGTGGGGTGGGGGGGAGAAATACCATGGGGAAATAGTTTTACTTTGTGTAATGACTCATCCATTCCCAGTCTCTATTCAAGCCTAAGTTAATTGTATCCAGTTTGCAAATTAATTCCAATTCAGCAGTCTCTCGTTGGAGTCTGTTTTTGAAGCTTTTTTGTTGAAGTATAGCCACTCTTAGGTCTGTGATCGAGTGACCAGAGAGATTGAAGTGTTCTCCAACTGGTTTTTGAATGTTATAATTCTTGACGTCTGATTTGTGTCCATTCATTCTTTTACGTAGAGACTGTCCAGTTTGGCCAATGTACATGGCAGAGGGGCATTGCTGGCACATGATGGCATATATCACATTGGTAGATGCGCAGGTGAACGAGCCTCTGATAGTGTGGCTGATGTGATTAGGCCCTATCATGGTGTCCCCTGAATAGATATGTGGACAGAGTTGGCAACGGGCTTTGTTGCAAGGATAGGTTCCTGGGTTAGTGGTTCTGTTGTGTGGTGTGTGGTTGCTGGTGAGTATTTGCTTCAGATTGGGGGGCTGTCTGTAAGCAAGGACTGGTCTATCTCCCAAGATCTGAGAGAGCGATGGCTCGTCCTTCAGGATAGGTTGTAGATCCTTGATGATGCGTTGGAGAGGTTTTAGTTGGGGGCTGAAGGTGATGGCTAGTGGCGTTCTAGTTGGAGAACACTTCAATCTCTCTGGTCACTCGATCACAGACCTAAGAGTGGCTATACTTCAACAAAAAAGCTTCAAAAACAGACTCCAGCGAGAGACTGCTGAATTGGAATTAATTTGCAAACTGGATACAATTAACTTAGGCTTGAATAGAGACTGGGAATGGATGAGTCATTACACAAAGTAAAACTATTTCCCCATGGTATTTCTCCCCCCCACCCCACCCCCCACTGTTCCTCTGATATTCTTGTTAACTGCTGGAATTAGCCTACCTGCTTGTCACCATGGAAGGTTTTCCTCCTTTCCCCCCCCCTGCTGTGGGTGATGGCTTATCTTAAGTGATCACTCTCCTTACAGTGTGTATGATAAACCCATTGTTTCATGTTCTCTGTGTGTGTGTATATAAATCTCTCCTCTGTTTTTTCCACCAAATGCATCCGATGAAGTGAGCTGTAGCTCACGAAAGCTTATGCTCTAATAAATTTGTTAGTCTCTAAGGTGCCAAAAGTACTCCTTTTCTTATTGTTGAACACAGTTATGCTTATATCAGTTTTAACTTTGAGAAGCTATGGAAACTGGTAAAGTTAAAAGAATGCGTCCAGCTATAAAAATGTTTAGAAAACTAACTGTGAGTTTATTTTCACAAAGAAACTTCAGTACTTCTTCAGGAGTGGAATGTTTCTTAAGTCATCTTGAAAAATCCTGAAGCTCACTATACAAATCTGTAGCATCAATGTCTTTTGAGTTTTCATGAGTCAATTGCGACTCCAGTTTTATACAAAATTCTCTTATCTGTTTTGCTGTGTTCTTTTGTAAGCTGTGGATATCATATAGAAAGCCAAATACTGACTCTAGCTGCTGCATCTGTTGAAATCTTTTATCAACCAAGTGAACAGCTGTATTGAGGACTGTGAAGTAGAAATTCATTTTGAACCTTTGTTTTGGGTTCTGAATGGGTGTGTCTTGTAGCTCATACGAAAACTGCTGTTTCTTTTGCTGAATGGGAACTGGCTCTGGTTCAAATTCAGTTGGAAAGTCTATTTCTTCAGCAAACTCGAGAGAATCTACCAGTGTTCTTTCAAACCCTTCATCACTTCTGAATTCCTCCAGAATATTTCTAGTTTGCTGCAGTTTTTGAATAGCAGAATATATGTTCATGTTCTATTCCTGAAGCTGCTTATTAGTGAGGTTAATCTCAAAAAGGATATTATACCACAAAATGAGTGAAATCACAAATTTGAACTTGGAAAGGCCATTTGCAAGTGCTTCTGCATCTGAACATGCCGTATTGCCAGATGATCCAGTAAAGGTAGTATCATCAGAAATTTCAATTAGGGCATCATAAATGTTTCCAAGTTCATAGCGAAGAGGCTTCAAAGCATCTCTCCCATCTTGTCTGGCTAAGTGGTTTCACAGTTAGAGAATTCACATGGCGAGTCAGAATCTCCCATCGGCGTGTTGAGCCTGAGAAAAACACATAAACATGTTGCACCAGGTCAAAGAAACCGCTTGCCTCCAAATATCATCCAGCAGCATCACTGACAACCAAATTCAGAGAATGCGCACTGCAAGGAAAGAAAAAAGGTCTGAAAAAAGGATTGATTTCCATCATTCTCCTTTGCACACCATTGTCTTTACCCTTCATATTACTCCCATTATCATAGCCTTGGCCATGTAAGTTTTAAACAGATAATGACATTGTTTCAAGCTCTTGTAGAATAGTTTCAGTCATAAATGCTCCAGTCATCTCCTTCAGTGGTACGAAACCCAAAACATGTACCTTTATGAGCACTTCAACGTTATCTTCATCCGCAGACTTTTCCATATCCACAAAATGAATGATCATCGTCATTTGTTCAACATGATTCACATCTGGTGTACAGTCCAGTAATATTGAAAAGTATTTTGCAGAATGGGCGCTTCTACAATTTTCTTTTTAATTGCATTTGCTAGGATTTGAATCAGTTCATTCTGCATATTTTTACCTAATAATGAACCTGTGTTTCATGATCAGTTATTTTATGTAGATGCTCCTTCATGACTGGATCAAACAAAACTAGGTATTCACAACTTTTAAAAAGTTTTCATTACCTTGAGTGTATAATTTTTCATTTCTACAATGGCCGTGGAATGCTAAATTTTGCCCACCGAGAACTCTTTTTCCTTGATCACTCATAAATTGCCCACCGAGAACTCTTTTTCCTTGATCACACGTAAATTTTCTTCATCAGCAGTTTTTCCTTTTTTCAATCATAATTCAAGCTCTTCCCAATTTTGAAAACCTTCCAATTTTATTGTACTTCTTTCATTTGAAGAGAGAATTGAAGATATGTTTTCACAGTCCTTCAAACCATTTTCAGTAAGTGATGTGCCAATTGCTTGATTTCTAAACAACTTGCAGCAAAAGCAAAAGACAGAGTCCTTCAACATTGAATATTGTAACACGTTTCATTGAATTTCTTCCCCATTAATGAGTTTCCTCTTGTAATTCTGGGCAGAGAATTTTCTTTTATTTCCATCCTTAGGGAAGGAAAATTCATGAACTTGTTCAGGTCCATGTTCCACGAGAATTTGCTGCACAGTCATCACATCTGAGCCATGAAGCTGGGTCCCCATACTGTAATTTGTTTGTAACTTCCTCATCCTTTCTTCCTTCTACTTCATTTACTTCTATTTTTGCATGTGTCTCTGAAGGTGAATAATCTCTCTCCACTTCCATATCAGTCTGATGCTGTGAGCTGCCTTCATCTAGAAGTAAGTTTCCATCATCTTGATTTTCCAAACTGCTTTTTTGTGGATGTGAGCTACCCTCATCTCAAAGTAATATACCTTCATCTTGATGTTCCAAACTGCTTCCATGTGGATGTGAGCTAACCTCCTCTCCATGTAAAATTCCTTCATCTGGATGCTATGAACTGCTTCCATCTTTATTTGGATTAGAGAGAAGATATTTCAGGAAGGATCCCTGCTGTTTTGCTTGGTCCTTTTTCTTCTCAGCCTTTCGTTTACAATACTCAGCTCCTGAGGGTTTTCTTTTTCCTCTTTCTTCCACGGGGCATTTGAATATTGTTATGTACTGTGCTCCCGACTGCAAGCATTATACTGTTAAGGGCAGCTGACTCACCACATTTAAACCACATTGCAGCTATCCCAACACATCTTTTCACTGCTTAAAGGTTCAATGATTAGTAACATACACTCACTTACCTATTAAAACAATTAGTTACAGCGTTTACACGGAAACAAAATGACCTCTTTCGATGTTATAACCCAACATTGGTTGTTTGGAAAATAATCCCCTTCCTCACGGTTACCCCGCTTGAAGTGTGATGTCATCATTTTTGTAGTCTATTAAGCATTAACGCTGTTACTTTTCTTTTATGAACCTTATTTATTACATGTGAACCAGTAATAACAAAGACACTTCATAATTGTACACCCCGATAATAATGCTAAGGTTTAATAACGCTTAAAGATATTCACATTTTGGATTTATAATGCTGAAAGACGTTAGTCTTTATTCTTTGGCACCAAGAAACACAATTTTCCACAGTAGTTGCTCGATTCTAAACTATCTACCTGAGACATGATGACAGTTTGACATGTATCAACTCATGATATCTCCTCCGCTCTACATGAATTTCCGGCTATGCGACTTTGATGTATATTCGAGTTAGGTGTCACTAGCATTGCAACTCTTTCTGCTGGCAGATGTGTTTCATTGTGGCTCAGTAATTGCTTATCACAATTGCGGAGTGGGTCATCTTGACCCTATGTCACAAATTGAAATTTTTTTTCACTAAAATATTATTTATTTTTGCAGTAGATAAAAGATTTTACATATTAATAAATGTTCAGAAATGTAGAGAAAAGAATTATAATTCATATTCCCTCCGTATGCTCACAGGAATTGAAATAATGACATCTTCATTATTTTATTTGTTGTTTTCCCATCTTTTTCATTTTTTTCATTTTATATTTTTTTTAAATTGGATTTTTTTCCTCGAATTTGGTGCCCCATTTAACTTGGTACCCTAGGTGACAACCTAGTTTGCCTATATGGATGGCCGCCCCCGGCCACTTCTATTTACATCCAAGGATCTGATGGTGTTTTACAACCATTAATGAATTAAGCCTCACCATCTAGATATTATCCCCATTGTAGGGACGTGGAAAGTGAGGCACTGAAAGGATAACTGGCTTGCCTTAGGTAACAAATCAATGGCAAAGCAACGAAGAGGACTCAGGAGTGTCTGGCACTAGCTACTGGACAGTTGTGTTTAATGTTATCTTGGGCTTCACAACATTTTATGTTTGTAAATGAACTTTACAGGTTATTGGGCTTTTCAGTATACTGCAGTATGCTGTTAACATATTTTGTATTATGACTTGTGGGACGTGTTCTGGGTCTACTAGAAAATGAAATCTTCATCAGATGAAGCTGAATAAGATCAGGAACGTGTTGTGTGTTTTACTACCAGAACCATCCCTTATTTTATCTAGGTGCTAAAATACTTGTAGCCCATTGGGCACCTATCTAGGAGAGATCTGTGTGGTGTCAGTAGTTTGCTGTGTTAGTTAGTCTGGAAGGTAGAATTCTAGTTATAAGGATCCAGCTGTTACTATCAGCTTGTTACTACAAGCTAAACAAAAATTACTTTTAGATACACTGCAACTTTATATACTTTGTGAGAATCCTAGAGGTGCTGTGGTGTTCTCCTTATCAATGAACGTTACAATTCCCAGAAGTCTTGCCACAAAAATGGGAACTATATGTAGTAGGGATTACCCTGGAGAATCTGAAATGCTGGCAAGGAGCCAGCCTGTTATAAGTAACCTTTTCGGGGAGCCGGTGCTCCATCAGTGAGATCACTATGGTTGAGATTCCTGGGTCATGACTACATGTGGGTAGTGTGTTCTGAAGGTAAATGTGCGTAGTGACTACTTGGATTCTAGCCCAACTACACCCATTATGTCTAGCAGGATATTGGTGGTTCCCTACATTTTGGAAAACAAGCGATGCTACATCTTGTTCTGCAGGTATTTTGAGGGTACCCAATAGCCCTGCAGGTATTGTCTGGTTCTGTTGCTATTTAAGGGTACATGCATTCAGATTTTATTTGGATTCTGAGCAGCATGAATCTTTTGAGTGAGAAGTTTGATGTTGAATATACATATGGCTACTGAGTGGCATTCTTAGCAGGGAATCAGTCATCTGCTGAAATAGGGAAAGAGTGCAGGCATTTCCAGAGAAATCCCCCAAGCAATTGACCAAACCTTCCCCAGACTTTGAAATGTAGCGTATGCACAGCCTAAAGCTCTAAACAGCAGTGGATGAATGGTGAAGGCTGAAATGATGTCAACTACTTGCACAGAGGCCAAAGAAAATACTAAGGGGCCCTCAATGGCTTCATCCCTGAATTTGCTGCAATACAGCTGTAAGTAGTAAGTTTTCTTTCTTTTTACAACCACAGTACAGTACAGTACATCTGAAATAGATTCTGAACTTAGCACACATTTTCCTGACCATGTATTTGTTTCCTTTGGGATCTGGAGTCTTTTAAGCATTACACCGAAGAGCATGGGCTGAACACACAGTACAGTAGGGTGATGGCTGGTGATCTGGTGTTCTGACTTCTTAGGCTTTATGTTCAGGAGAAGTCACTTTATAGCCGATTCTATCATTTATTTTGAATCATATGAGCAGTAGCCATCTTGTAATATTTTAAGCACGTGTGCAATGCATTTATGAAACACATGATGAAATGATATGATTTTTCTGTATGGGTGGGTTCAGAATCAACCCCCCCAGTGGATTAAAGGATTGGATGAAATCTCTCTCCCACCCACAAAGGCTATAAAGATTTTAAGTTTGTAGCAGTGAGTACCATTTTATAAGGAGGTGACAATGCTTATAAACAGAAAAATTTCCTCTAGTTCCTGTTCCTCACCTGCACCAAATACTATGCTTGTTTTTCAGTAGGATGTGCGTGGAGTGTAGTACAGGATTTGTATTCCAAATCATTGTATTTATTGTATTTGTGTTTACCTTCTTGACTCTTTTTACTGCCTCCTGGAGACAAGCAAGGAGCTAAAATAATACCCCTTTGATGTAGCTTACATCAAATGAGTCCACAGTATGATATTAAAATTAAACCTAATTGGACCTAGGAAGAAACAAATTGAGCAACAATGTGATCTTAAAACTGTAACTCTTGTCTTTCCTTTCCCTGTCCTTCCCCATGTTTGTTACTCTTACCCATTCATCCAAATTTTAGGACCCAATCCTGCCAACACTTAGTGCAGAACGTAGCACTTACTATCACCTTAACGTCAAAGGGAACAAGACAGTTATTGGACTACTCACAATAGCCAGTGTGGTGTTTGTTTGTATTGGGGTCTTGGATTGCAAGACCTTCATGAAAGGCCATGTGTTTAAACTTGTGCTGTAATGTGCCTAGCATACTGTTGAGTGCTACATAAATAATACTGATAAAAATTAAACAAGTGGACTGACTGATCTCATTAAACCGAATCAGTCAGGAGGAACTTTTTTGAATGCAGTGGCATTTAAGTGGTGTAAAAGCAGTGTGGGATGAAAATCAGGCCCTGGATCTGCTCCTCTCTCCCAAGGTTCTCCTATTAGTGCCCATGACCATGATATCTGAGTGCCTCCCAAGGATCTCCTTGAGGTGCACATACCCTGAGAATACTAAATTGAGATTATTTTGGGTCCATAAATGACTTTCCATGGCATATAAAAGTCTCTTTAAAACATTAATATTAATACCAATGTATTTAGCTTTAGTTAGGCTTTTGTGGAACTGGAGTGCACAGCCCCATTGTGCAGCTTTCTATGCAACCCTCTTGCTATGCTTGAAATAATAGTAAATAGGAGTCTGCAGGCGAATTAGAAAAATAACTTTATTAAGAAGCTTAATTTCTCTGCACTGGGGGGCTAGAGAGAAGGGCTATTCTTTTTCATTCCAGAACTCCCTCTACATAGCTCCCCTCCAGGATACAGAGTAACAGCATACTCAGCTGATGACACACATTGCCTCATTACAACAAACCCCCCTGCTTAATCAATGATCCTCAGGGCCGCATTCTGTTACCTAGCAACTGCTGAGACCTATTTAACCCTTTCATGGAAGTCACACTGACCAAACCCATGAGCTCAGTGTCACAGGAGAAGCAGCCTGGTCCAGTGGACAGGGCACTGAACCAGGAGCTCTGCCCTGATCTGCCGCGTGACCTTTGACAAGTCATTCCACCACTCCATGCCGCTGTTTCCCCTCTCACCCTTTGCTTATCTTGTCTGTTCAGATTGTAAGCTCTTCAGGACAATGTGTGTGTCTTATTGTGTGTATGTACCACACCCAGAACAGTGGGACCCTAATATCAGTTGGGGCCTCTTGGCTACAGTAATTTAAGTAATAAATACTGATGGAAAAAAAAAGGAATCTTACCTGAATTCTCACTCGACAACAGTAAAAGCTGCTATAAGTAGTTCCATTGACACAAGTAAAGCAGGAAGAGGAACAGCAGCAGTAGTAATGTTTGTGTTGAATTGACAGCAGTGGCAATAGTGCTAGAAAAACAGCAGCAAGCTGCTTGGGGAGTGACTGAGAAAGTTAAACGAATTGCCGGCAATGCCTCCACTTAGGGAACAGAGAGGGAGGCCATTGCTGCTAACATTTTAATGCATAAAGATCTCCCCCTTCCTCCTTCCCCTCTGGGTATTGCAACAGCAGTCAGGAGAATAAAATCCTCTGTCCTATCTCAGCAGCTAGTACAACTGTCATATTAATCCAATGGTTTAAATAATTTACTAATGGTAAGGGATTAAGAGGCTCTGAAGAAAAACAAAGTTTTTTTTTTTGGGGTGGGGGGTTGGCTTGCTGGGTACCTGGGTCATAGAGGGAAATAAGGACTAAAACCAGAGGTAAGAGAAAATATCTGCAGGAGTGGGAGAAGGCAACAGGAACTATCCCCCCTCTTGCATTACCAAGGAGCCTAAAAGAAAAGCATCACCTTTGCTGTGGGGCAAGGGACAGCAGTGTTGCAGATGCACCATTGGTTGTAGAAAAGGCTTAGATGGGACAGTACAAATGTGGGATGTGGAAAATAACTGTGCGACATCTGAGCTGAGAGAAATACCTACTCGTTGCCATGCAGTAAGGGACGGGGTGGGGAACAGCAGCAGGGAACATGAAGATTCAGAATCAAAGCCAGGTGAAAATCAAGGCTAGGCACTAAGGCTGTGTGAAATCCTTCAGGAGTTGGTTTGCATGAGTTTGGTGATCCTTACCACTGGGTTTGTTGGGCTGTGAACTTCAGGGCACTTGAACCTGAAACTCAAAGCCAAACTGCACAAACCTAACTGATTTTTATTAAAACTGATAAAACCCACCAAGTTCCTGATAGGCTCCCAACCCCTGAACAGGCTCCTGGAAGCTGATCTCCTGATCTCAGCCCAGTGGCCTGATAGTCTTACTTCCAGATGCCTTTGAGAAGGACAGCTGGAACTCACCTCCTCTAGGATTTTCTGAAAACCAACAGCTAGCCTGTTCTTCCCAAGTACATATACTTCTCTTCTGTTCTTTAAACTTGTACATGAAAGAGTTGACGGTAATTTACTTACACAGTAGTGGAAGTTCCTTTCACAAAGGTGTTATTTTAGGCATCCAAATTTGAGCATTTTGGTCGCGTATGCTTTGACATAATGTTAATGAACAAACATAGTTGTGTTGTGATGGGGACATAGATAGGTAGATAGATAAATGACTCTGTCCTCAAAAAAGTGGCTAGCTTAAACAAAACTGAAAGTGTATTTTGATATACCTTAAATCAACTACCATGTTTTGTGATTTGTGACACCTTCACATTAAAGAGAAGGTGGAAATAAGCTGGTTGCTAAACAAACCAAATATTTCCCTCTGGAGACATGGCACTAGGAAATCACTTCAACAGATAGATAAAAAAAATGGCAAACTGATATGACACTGAGGTAACTCTCCTCATAAAAATTTAAGAATTGCCATAGCAGATCAGACCAATAGTCCACTTGACTCCAGGAGCGGCCACTATTGGATGCTTCTAAGGAAAATGTAACCTCCCTCCCAGTCCCATGCCCCCATGTGCAGTTACAAAATGACATGTCTGGCAGTATTTGCCTGAAACAACAGATGTTAATCCTCCTGAGAAATGTTAAGGTGGGGGAGGTTGCTGACTTGCTGAGGCAGGTGACTCATTACTCCCACCTACATAAAATGAATTTGGGAGCGGCTGTCTTGAGAATGAGAGGATCTAGGGTGTGGGCTGATCAGTCAGGAGAGGAAAGCTGTCCTGTCTGCCAAGTCTGAGGAGAAGTTTTGAGCTGACCTTTTTGCTGTGTTATTATTAAATTCTGTGTTAAGAAAGCCAAACCCTCTGAGGGGGTGAGTTAGGACTTTACATAATATGTGAATGGTTTTTGAGAGCAGGTTGGGAATGCAATCCAAAATGGAATTTTCTGCCTAATTCCAAGCAGCTAATGGCTTGTTTATATGTTAAAGCATGAGGGTTGATATTCCTTATCATTTTATCCTAGCTGATGCAACTTCAAATA
This sequence comes from Dermochelys coriacea, assembly GCF_009764565.3. Classification (NCBI taxonomy): domain Eukaryota; kingdom Metazoa; phylum Chordata; order Testudines; family Dermochelyidae; genus Dermochelys; species Dermochelys coriacea. The sequence goes on from NC_050072.1 coordinate 111,287,581, forward strand.
TTCTCATTTTTCAGATAAATGCCCCTTTTTATTAGTCTCCTTTCTAAACTAAATATTATTATTTTTTCAGTCTCTCCTCAAATTAAATGTTGATTGTCCTTCTCTAGGCCTTTTCTATTTCTGCTAGATCCTCTTTATATCAACCTTAACTTCTTTCCTATGGAGTAGGTCAGAGTCCACAGAATCCTGTATGCTGTGCAAACACAACTCTTATAGCTGTCTCAAAACCCCTGGTGCACTATAAAGCTGTGTTTCATGTTGCTTCTTGCAATGGGTAATTTTGGAGGAGCAGGAACCCAGGCAAGGCTCCATAACTAAACAATTTCAGTAAATGGAGCTGAAGTAAGAATGAAGGCTATTTGATCTTCCATCAAGACCTAAAAAAAACCTCTGCAGCACACACCACATTGACTCCCAATAAGAATGAAGTTCCTAAGGGTCTAAGTACTTTTGAAAATAGGACTCAGGCTCCTAAATCACTTAAATGTTTTGAAAAGATTACTCACATTCTATAAATAGACCATCCATCTTTGCACTGAATGAGACAGGGATCCTGTGGAAAAATTGTATGTGATTATATCTATGGTAATAGACAACCTTAATTCTGGCATTTGTAAATTCTGAGTGGTTGATTTTACAACCTTAATGTTTCTAGAGTGTAACCTTTTGTGTGTAATATTGTTCCTACAGCTTCAGAAAATGAAAGGGTGCTAAGCCTCCAAATTGAAAATTGTACATATGTTGGCTGATCTGTTTCTCTCACCGACCTCCCAAGATGGTTCCGTAATCTCTCAGGATGGGCACAGCATTTTAAATACAGCATAATCACTATCAGATCAATTGCAGTTAGAGATATCTAAGGTCATGTCTACACTATAAAATTAAGCCGACCTAACTTATGTCGGTATGCAGCTGCTGCAGTAATTACATTGCTTGTGTTTGCCTACACTTTGCTCCTTGTGTCAGCACTGTGCGTTCTCACTAGGAGCAGTTGCACTGGTTGAACTGTCAGTGGGGGGCATTGTGGGACACCTTCTGAAAGCCAGCAACATTTAATGTAAACAACGGAGTGTCTACACTCACACTGCATTGACCTAACTGCACTGATATTGACTCTATGCCTCCCATGGAGGTGGAGTTATGAAGCCAATGTAGTGGGCAAGTTATGTGGGAGTGAAAACTTACAGAGGTAGGTTGAAGTAAGCTGCCTTGCGTCAACCTAACTTTGTTGTGTAGACCACGGGTGAGTGTGCATTAGCACAATGTCTGGTATCTCCCCACAATATGCATGTGTGTCACTGACCTATAGCAGATAATTGACGTTAGTGACACAACCAGGTGAAAACTCCAGACCTCCCTATGGTATTGTCTGTTTCCACCATAGGCGGATGCCTCCTGGATCAATAGGTTGCTTACTGACTTTTCACTGACCTCAGGCCAGTTTTCTTTGACTTCAACTTCTTTTGTCCTCTGCAAGGACTGAATAAAAGCTTGGATTTGTCCGTGTATGTGATGATATGATTGATGTTTAGTTTTGCATATGAGCATAGACACCATAGTGATGAGTGGGTTATAAGTACCTAAATAGAATCGAATAAACAAGATTGTAATGAATAAATCTTAATAAAAGCAATTTAGTTTAAACAAACAAGCAAACTCTTTCACCACTCTGGGACTGGCTCTCAGATTTCAGGCTGTTGAAGGTGACAGAGCAGGCTGTTATATCTGCATCTGACTTTCTTTCTATACAGTTTCTGCTTTGATCTCTGTCTCTCTGAACATAATTATGAAGTCTGAATCAGATCCATGCCCTTATTTCTGCTGTCCCAACTTGCCCTTCTCCCCAACACCTAAGGAAGAGAGAGTGATTTTCAAACACTTGGCTTTTATTTTTAGTCCAATAAAAGGGACAACCTGCAACTTCAGGTTGCTTTTTTCTTTTTATTACTTACCTTTTATTATATATCCAACATCCCCCAAGAGTATCCAATAAGTGAGTATAAAATATAATTAAGCTACTGAAATGTTCTTATCTACTGTACCTAAAATCAGTATGCCAACTACTCAGATCATGTACATTGGCATAGCTCCATTTACATCAACTAAGAGTCTGGCCCACTGAGTTTCCTTAAAAGGACAATAGCACATTGAACCAGATCTTCAGCTGATGTAATTTACCGTAGCTCCATTGACCACAATACAACTATGTTGATTTCCACCAGCTGAGGATCTGGCCCCTTTAATGTATTATTTATTTATTTCAATTTTAAAACATAACCACTGTGGAGCAAATTCAAAGCCTATCAAATCAGTAGGATGCTTTGCATTGGACTGCAGTGGGCATTGGATCAGGCCCAATTAGCCCCACCCCAAGCTCTGGGTACCCCTTCCCAAATTTTAAAATAGTGCAATAATTGCTATAATCATTGTATCAAAGTATAATCACTATTTTCCAACTGCCTGGAAGATAAAAATAACAAATAATCCCCAATCACACAGAAAACTGCCACGTCTGTTATTAGATGCACTGTCTGGCAAAGATTTGACTTGCTTTCTTTGTTTAGATTTTTCAGTTTTAGAAGGATTAAGATTAATACGTGAGAAATGGTTCACCTGCCATTCATGCTGATAGCTGTCTCTAATTATGGCACCTATACCTACAACTTTCAGGCAGTGGGTCTGATTCTTCTCTCACTTAATGTAGTGTAATCAGGACTAACTCCACTGGAGTAAGTGGAGCATAAAACCAGTGTAAATGACAGCAGAATCAGGCCTAGTACCTCTAACTTCATAGTTTTGGTTTCATTAAAAGAATTGTCAAATTTGCCCCAGACACATCTGTTGACAAAGAGTTTAGTATTTCATCTTGTATTAGTCAGAGCATTTCACTCGAGTCGATTTCATGTTACCATTGCAAACAGTACACATGTCAACTGCTTGTGTCTAGCGAATGTTATAAATTCTTCTGGGAGAGTTAAGGTTGTAAAACAAGAACATTAAGTGCATGCTTAAAAAGCACAAGGCAACTGTTTACAGTTACTACATAATTATATTTCCTTTATTTGTTAATAGGAAGTGACAAGGCAAAGGTCAAGTACCCAGCAATTACTAGCCATTCTGACTATTGAACCAAAACAAACAAAATTTACTTAATCCCAGTTCCTATTTATTACAGGGGAGAAAATAAGCAAATCAACCAGCTATTTGTTACACAATATTAGAACAGGTCAAATGCTGGAAGCCTGGGGCCTAATTCTGATCTCACTCAGACTACTACTCTGGTATAGACTTGTGTGGTATTACTGCTGATTTATACTGGTATGAATCAGAGGAGAATCAGGTCTGTGGTTTTTATGCCTGAATTGGTTTGTGTTGCCTAAAGTATGTTTACAGAGCAAAAAAAAGTCCCAGGACAGTGAGACTTAAAACCCCAGGTCAGTTGATTTGGGTTTGCAGGGCTCGCACTGCACGGCTAAACATAGCAGTGGGGACGTTCAGGCTTGGGCAGAAGCCTGGTCTCTGGAAGCCAACAAGGGGGAAGGGTCTTGGAGTCTAGGCTCCAGTCTGAGCCCGAACATCTACACTGCTATTTTTAGCCCCACAGCATGAGCCCCGTGCCCAAGTCAATTGACCTGGACTCTGAGACTTGAAGCTGCATTTTTTTTCTTTACTGTGTAAATATACCCTAATTCACCAGCAACAGTTGCATTGGCTAATATGTGGCATTCTTAAATATGTAAGGCCTGATTCTCCACTGCATTAGACCATTAGGTTGTATCTGGTGGTATTCCTTTAGCCTCTTTAGCCCACACACAGCTCCATTAAATAGTTAAGCACAGAGTAAAAGGCAAAACATCTCAATTCTTTTTTTTTTCTGGAGTGGAGAACTTTGAAGTTTTGTAGTGTAAAAGATGCAGTCTATTGTGGAATCAAATACTCACCACAGAAACTGCTGCTCCTCCAAAAGAAGAGAGTGTGTTACAATGAAGATTTCTTGAATACACAGCCTTGGTGGACACAGTCAATACACAGTATCCGGGTAACAAGAGGAGCTCTTTTCTGGAGCCATCCTTTAGAACCTTTATTACAGGAATTATTACAGAAGAGTTTCACTGAAACAAGGTAATTCCGTTGACAGATGTGGTAACAATAATTATATTTTCCTTTTCACTACGTAGCTTTTGCTTTCACTTCACATTTCTGTATCAAAGCATTTTTGATCCTTCTACTAGATTTTCTCTTAAGTTGGGACCACTTAGTGCTACAATCTGACAAAAATACCAGAAAGCATGTGAGATATAATACACTGTGCTTCTATAATGCATTTCATCCAAGGATCTCAAAGCACTTTAGCAGCCTTAATTAGAGGTGGTATGCACACCTGTTCAATATTCCAATTTGGCTGGGAGATTCTCAGTTTTGGGTACCTCCAGCTGTGCTCCTGAGCAGCTGTTGAATCTCCTCAACTGGGAGAGGTAAGGAGCTGAGGGAGACATGCTCAAGCAGTGTCTTTCTAGCTGTGGCTCTATGGCTTGGGGCATGTTGGGTCTATGCTCTAGATGAGGGCAGGAAGTGGGAACGGGGAGGGGGGAAACTCAAAGGGGAACTTGGAGTGCCAGAGACTGTGACAAGGGAAGGAGGATGTAGGGGAAATCAGAACTGGGGACAAGGGAAATTCATAAGAGGAAATGCGAGGGAATGAGATGAGACAGAGTGGGGATAAGGGGTAAATATGAAGGGGAACCAGAGGTAGAAAGGAAATGGGAGGACACTTGAAGGAGGAGTTCAGATAGCTGGAGGGCTGGGGAAGAAACATGAGTAAGGAAATTACAGGCTTGACAGGGAGAATGTATTAATTTTACAGGTTGGAGGAATGAGGAATCTGAATTGAAGGATTTGATGGTGGAGGGAATTGATTTAAATATAATTGTATATAATACATATAAATTGAATATGTAAAGTGTGATCTTGCAGCATTTTCCTACAATCTGCAGCTTTTGGACTGCTTGAAAAATTTCAAATGTTGAAACTTCTGAATGAAAAACAGTGATGCATTTTTTTGCAAAAATAGTTGCAAAAAATCAATCCCCTTTTTGACCAGCTCTATTCAGAACTCACAGCCTTACCAAGGGTGACAAAGCCGCAACTACAGAGACTGCCTATAGGTCACCTATCATCACCTATGGGTATGGATAAGATTTTGTTATGGTCAAATTAAGCAAAATTCATAGAACAGTCCTGGTAACAATGTAAAAAATCAGAGTATGGTGATAGGAAAGAGTGGTTTGAAGCTGAAGTCCAAGGGAAGGGGGCTGACAGCCTGAGCCCCTCCGGCCGCCCCATCACGGTGAGGGGTTGACACCTGGGGCTGGGGTGGACAGCTGGTGCCTCGCCTCCCAGCGGGGCTGACAGTGCGAGCCCTGACAGCCTGAGCCGAAGAAGTCACAGAGGTCTGTTAAAAATCACGGAATTGTGACCTCTGTGACCAAATCATATCTGTACCTATGGGTGACTATTCTTTATGTAATTTCATTAGTCAGAGTTTGCTCTTTCCCTTGGTGGAGATATATATACGAATAATATATTATATGTTATACAGACTTGATATCCTTGACCTTCACCACTGTGTTCAGGGATAAATAAGTTCAGCCCCGTCAGTGTCCAAGTCTTCAAAAGTTTCTGCCCAAGCCCTCTAACAAATACTAGATATCCTTGATGCTTTTAGAACATGCAATTATCCTTCGAAACCATCATTATAGATTATTCATTTAATTAGGGCTTGCAAAGGGCAAAAACAATTTAATTTTAATTTTATTGTGCTTTCCAGTATCCCATTGAGCCTCACAATATCCTAGAGAGTCAGGTAAGTACAGTCATATTATCCACATTTTACAGATGATAAACTGAGATTCTGGGAGGTGAAGTGTGTTGCCCAAGATCATCCAGTGAATCCGCGAGAGAGTCCTGACTTACAGTCCCCTACTCTAACCACCTGAGCACATTCCATTCCTAATTCTGGAGAAGTAGAACCAACAGCACCAAGGGAAAGCATACACTATGGCTAATGAAGAGAAATTACATCAATAATAGCCACCCATAAAAGAAACTATACAGTTGCTAACCATTATTTTAATAGAGACAAATTAGGTATAAGAATGTAACACTACTTAGTATCAGCTGCAAAAACAAAACAAACGAACAAAAAGGAAAAAAAAAGAGAGAGAAAAATAACATGCAATTGCCACCCATTACTCTAATAGCATGAAGACTAAAGGAGAGAGAAAAGCATGACTAAGAGCTAATGCTCTCCACCAGAGAAGTGTTTTGGCCAGGAAGGTTGACTCACACTATCTTTTGCTTTGTTCCACCAGTTATGAAAACTACTTACAGTCAACAGAAGGAATTACTGACAAATGACAAACCATGAAATAGAATTTCCAATAACTTTTTGTTTGTTTGGTTTGGTTTGGTTTGGTTTGGTTGTTTATGTAAGCCGCTCTCATGCCTCTCTTTCATACATCACAAGCTCTAGTTTCTATTGGGTATGTAACACTTCTGCTCCCTCCTATTAAATGCCCTCTTAAAGAAGAGAGGACCCAGTTAAAAAAAAAACTGTCATTCCCCTCTATGCAGTGAGTAACCATATCACTGCTCTGGAAATTTAAATGATGGTTCAAACAGCCTATACAAAGTATAATATTGTCAATTAAATTTGAATCTATAGCATGTTAGCGCAATATTCATTGAACTCTATTTAAATGTCTATAGAACCCTATTGGTTAAATCCCTATCGTCTTTTCTATAAAGGGAGGCAAGCAGACTTCTTAGTAGTGACTGTACAAAGAGAGGACCCAACCCATGCATTCCTTGTGTACCCCAAACTACCGCTGAGAAAAGAATGGGTCCATGGACTCTGTTTTCCAAATGTGAGTGTGCAGTGTTTAGTGGTGCTTTTAGGTATCACTGAAGAAACTAACACAAATCCATACACAATTATCTAGACTTCTGAGTTCCTTATGCAGAATGACTTAGGGGGATTATTTTTTTTCTGTGAAATATGCATTCTTAGGGCACAATTCTCTTTGCAAAATGCATGGTGGAATTTGACTACATATTTTCCCAGTACTTCCATTGATGTCTAATGGGGATCCAGGCAAGAAAGCAGAGCCAAATGTAAGAGTCAAATTCCATCAGGCAGTTCTGATGATATACTGCTATGAAATCAGTTTAGCTTTATATTTTTTTCCAGTTAAAATACATTTTATATTATATATACTAGATCTACACACACACTTAAGGAAAGTTGCCAGTTATCAAAGCATAACATTAGAACCAAGACTAGTGCCTAAATTCCAGATCCTCTTGCCTTAATTTACCAAACAAACATAACTAATTAATATCTAGACACAGAATGAGATATACAACCAAATTATCAATTTATTTAGGTACTTAGAAAATAATACCCTTTAGAGATTATTTTCAATTCACACTGATTGCCAAGAAATTCTACTGTTATTATTGAAAGGGTTCAAAATTAGATAATTTTGAAGATCCTAGATTAGAAAACTCACAGGATACGATGAGTCTAAATACTGATGTCCTGATGTAACATTATTTCTGCAAAATGAGATTAAGAGATCTTGCATTCTGGTTGGAAGACATTTAATTTCTGATTAGATGACTGGAAGAAACTTCTGAATGGTTGTCTGGGAGAAACTGTCAGAGGGTTGATATTTTCCAGGGGTTATGGCTCCTGGACACACAGTAATTCTATTTGGTTCTGGGATAAAACAGGTGGGGCCTGGGTTCTCCTTCAGGAATACAGGAGGTTTACTTGTGATTTTATAGCTGGCTTTAAAACTAAGTAAGTAAAAAGTAAATTCTCCATTAGACTACACAGGGTCTCATTTCAGTGGATGTCAAGGATGCACAGTACCTCTGAAAATCAGGCTCCCTGACTTTATTTCTCCTGAAGGGAAAATTAGAATACAGAGGCATAAAGCAACAGCTCTCAACACGTGAGTCATGACCTTGAGAAGAAGTTACCAGTTTCTGCTCCATCACCCTGTCTCTGGTCTTCCACTGGTGTGATTTGTTCAGTCCCTTTCAAATGGCCCACAAGTGTCAGCAGTGCTCCATAAAACATGGCACCAGTTCCTGGGGGGGACTCCTTTGAAGTTCCTTTGGACCTCGCCTTCCCCTTTGAAAGAATATGAAAACTGGCATGAAGGGTTCCAAGGTGAATCTGAGTGGCTGAATGTAAATTTGTAGTATGAAAAAGGACAGAAACGACTGAGATAAAGGTGCCCTGGCTATATAGGATGCCAGTTGCTGAAAAGAGAAGCAATTAGAAATGTGCCCAAACCAGAACCACCTCAGGCCCCCAAAATGCTCAAATTCTGAAGTGTTTGAAATCCAGATCCTAATGATGCAGCTCAGGTAGAATCAATTCTAGGAGATGAGAAGAGGAAATATTCAAGGGTCAATGTGGGATACCAAACCATTTCTGCTTGGGGTCAGGGGCTTGGCTATTCAGTACAAATCAGCAAGTCATACATGGGCTGCATCTATTTTATACAGCAGCTGGGAGAAAGGGAGAGGGAGATTGGTGTGTTATATGTAGATGGGTTTCTACTAAAAAAACACCAAATGAACTGCAGTATTAGTGTCTTATAGCTCAAAGGATTGGTGTTACATTAAGATCCAGATTGTACCTGCCTTTGTACGAGTGCACAGGATGGGGGAAGATGATCCAGAGAGTGTCTTGTGGGAGAAAGCTAACTCAAAGAGAGATAGGAAGGGTTGAGAAGGAAGGGTCAAGCCCTCAGCCCCCCTCCACAGTAGACAGCTTAGCTAGCCAGTCACAGACCAGGGAGTGCACCAATCCAGGAGATGGAGTGGCATGTGCAGCAGAGCTCCAAAAGGGTTTATGACCCAAAGACACAATCCTTCCTTGAACTCCCATTGGAGTGATGCTAAATTCCTCACTGCTGTCATTACGGGTCAGTGTGTACAATTTGGCCTTGGATGCATTATAAGTATTGGACAGTATGAGAACTGGCTAGACCCTGCAATAATGTCCTGTTAAAAAACTTCATTCATAATTGTTTGCTTCCTTCAGAGCTTCCAATAATCACAGCTGCTGCAAAGTATGTGTTCTTTCCATAATTACCTTGACAGCAAGAGCATTAAGAAAAGAGCAGGTTCTGTTGGAGAGTTTTGCTCTCCACCAGTGGTACTTACATGCACGAATGGAGTCATTTGGGTACTCCTCAGAAAAGAGGTACATGCTGAAAAATGTGTCCACAGCTGGAAAGATCTGCACCATGAAAAAATTGGTTCAGAGAGTGATGGATTTGGTTATAAAGGAATCACTTACAAAGGGGCTCACTGTAGCTTTGAGCTAGACTGCAGGATGTTAACCTTATAATAACAGGTCTTATGAGAGGGTTTAGTACTGAATATTCAATATAAAAACCCCTTTCCATTTTAACTAAGAATTTGAGTTTCAGCCTGCACAATCAAATTCATTGCTGGTGTAAGCCTCTTGAAATCAATGGATTTATATCAAGCATGGAAATGGCCCTCATTCCCTGGGCTGGTGTGATGGGGTCTCTGAGGCCTTCTCTGCCCCCTGGTGGAGGTATTAGTACCCTGATACTCCTTGCCCAAGAAAAATCCACTCAGATCAGGCAACCACAAGACAGTCCTCCAGAGACCTAGAAGGGCCTTAAGGAAATACTGACCAATCAAGAACCAGTAGGCCAGTTAAAAAGGCTCCATGCTTTTGCTCAGAGCTAGAGTTGATTGAGACTGAGACAAAGAGCTGGAGCTCCTCAAGACTAACCCAGAACCAGATCAGGCCCCTGCCCTTAGTGCTGCAATTAAGTGCTTTCATTTGAAGGTATGCAGTATTGCTGTAGCCAGGATGGTTCCAGTATATAAAAGAGACAAGGGGGGTGAGGTAATATGTGTTATTGGACCAACTTCTCTTGGTGATAAATACAAGCTTTTGAGCTACTCAGTGCTCTTCTGTAGGCCTTGAAGAAGAGCTGACTTGAAAATGAGCTTTGTGTAGCTTGAGAGTTTGTCTCTCTCACTAACTGAAGTTAGTCCCATAGAAGATATTACCTCACACAACTTGTCTCTCTTTATTTGAAGGGTTCCCGCCTCTTTGTTTGAAAGTATAGACGTCAAATCCTGAGTTGCTATTTTCCTACTTGATGGTTTAGAGATTGATGCCAAATTTATGGCATAGACTACCCTGCCTCAAGCAGGGGCCAAACCTTGCAGACTAAGGTGGGCAGTGCCTGCTGTACCATGTGTGGCCCTGACAGAGGCACTATGGAGCAGTCTTGCCTCCTACAGGTGGAAGCAGCTTGCTTGGTGTTTTCAGGAGGACCCTGTGTTGTTCTTGAGTGTACCTTTGTGGCAGATGCATGGAACGGCACAGGGGAAGGGAAGCAAAGAGGGGGAAATAATGATAGGCGAGAGCAACTGCACTGCTGGCCTCTTCTCCAAAAACACACCATATAAACATCTCTGGTATAAAGTTTTCAGTATTAAAACCTTTAGAGCTAAAGTGAGGCTAATGTAACCCCAAAAGGAAATCCTGCAACAGTCCAAAAACAATCCTTCAAACTCTGAGAAAACTCCCAAGTGACCAACAAATGCCTGCAAATAAAGCAAGCAAGCAAGCTAGGCTTGGCTTTTTAAAGGAGCCTAAGATAGCTGGGGGCCATATTTCCAAAAACACCCACCAGCTCCATTTGAGAGCAATGGAGAATCTCTTCCACTCCCATTATTGAGAACTAGGTGCTGAGTGCTTTTGAAAATCAGGTGCTAGCTGCTCAAATATCACTGAAATTTAATGGAAATTGGGTGCCTTTAGGCTCCTTTGAAAATCCCAGCCCTTGCTTAGATTCTTGCAAACCATGTGGCACAATTTCCTCCTAAATCCTATGAACTCCACAGTCCCCCGAAACCTCTCCACATAAGCCAGGTTATAGCTGATCAACATTTTGTTGTTAATGTTCCATCTTCTCCAGATCCCAGCTAGTATGCATGTAAAGTAAAGATTACTAGAGCTAGGAAATTCAGAATGAATTCACAGACTAGTGAGGGACATGAAACTAGCACAATGACTAGTCTGAAGAATGGAGGGGTGGAGGTGTTAGTCTCGCTACTAAAATGCTTGGATTTTGATGGTTTATTCTACAAATTCTTGGTTCTTTTTTTAACCATTTACAAACATATCTTCTGGGCCAGATACTCAGCTGGTATAAACTGGGCTTGTTCCATTGAATTAAATGGAGCTATGCTGATTTATACCAGCTAAGGAGCTGATCTTCTTTGCTTTATTTGTTTTAAATGGTGAAACTCATTCTTCACTCATTTGCATCATGTTTTATTCTGGTGAAACTCATTGACTTCAGTAGAGTTACTTTCTGGTTTATACTGATGTGAGAACAAAATCAAATACTAAATCTCTTTTGGTAGGTTATGCATTGCGTGTCACAGACAGTGTATAAGAGATGTATCCAGTAGACAAAAAGTTTAGTGCAATTTTTAATGGCTTAGTCAGCTGGTGACTCTCCCTCTCTCTCTTTTGTTTACCAAGTGGAAGTCCTATCTGAGGACTATAAGGGATCTGGTTAAGTCTCAGCTGTGGTGGTGAGCATAGAGCAGCAAGTACTACTACATAAATACAGGTACTGTATGGGAGATTCTACTAACAAGCTATGGCCACTTTTACTGTGTCACTTGGCCTTTGTTGACAGACACCATAGTCTCTTGGGTAAGTGTGTCCTAGAATCATAGAATATTAGGATTGGAGGTCATGTAGTCCAACCCCCTGCTCAAAGCAGGACCAAGCCCAACTGAATCATTCCAGCCAGGGCTTTGTCAAGTTGGGCCTTAAAAACCTCTAAGGATGAAGATTTGGCCCATTTACATATATTATATGTTTATTTGGCTCATTTACATATATTCTTTCAAAAGATATATTTGTATATAATTATTGATATCCAGACTATTGGTGAGGAAATCCTCAGAGATCCTGCTATTTCCCCACCTCCTTCCTCGCATCTTCAGGTTTGCATGCCATTAATCATCCATCTAGCTAAGAGAATGGGCATCTGGCAATGTTGCCCCTGAGTAAAGCAATCTAGAGGGGTCTCCTTAAGCTATTAGGCTTTACGAGGGAGTGTTAGAAGGTAACTTAATGCCAGGCAAAATATGGAAAAGAATTCAGGCTTCATAATTGCCTATGGGGAGTTAATGTGGATGGGAAGCCCTGTGGAGCTAGAATTTCTCTCCCCCTGCTAGGTGGAACTTAATACTGGAACGTCTTCTGAGAAAGCTTGTCACGGGAATAAAATTCTCAAGGCATCCCCACCACCTGTCTCAGGATTCACTGAGCTGTTTCTTATTGTTACTGTTGTTTCATGTGCGCAGGTCACAGGCCCCTACTGGTTGTCTCCTTGAAGTCACAGGCTTGCCACCTGCCTCAGCTTCCGCCAACTTGGACTCTTGGTGCTGCTCCTGGGGATGGAGGTGTGTGCGCAGAGACTGCTCAGATTCTTTGGAGCTTGCCCAAAAGACAACTGAGAAGGCAGCCTGATAGCATCATGCTTTGATCTTAGCTCTAGTCTGTACTGTCATTAGAAGAAGGATGGAGGCATGGAAAATCAACAACCCCACATGTCCCTCCATTCCAGTCTGCACTCTACGGTACTTCTGTACTGAAATTCCAGCCCCTCTCCCGCTAATGCCACCTTTCCCCTGCTGCTCTCTCCTTTATACTGTGGGACAGAAGGAAATAAAAAAGGCATCTATTATAAAGAAGGTTGGTTTGCTGACAGAAAGGAAAGGAGATTTAACAGGTGGGGCGTAGCCCATGAATCCTTCATTGCCAGTCTTTGTCTAAGTACATCTCAGGTACCGGGTGCATAACTTAAAATCAGCTACATGCATCTTTTGGCAAAGAAAAATAAATGGCTCCTGGATGGAGACTCTTTGATCTAAATTTTCAAACACAGATGATCAAACTGAACCTGCAAAAGTACATGCTAATATGTGCAAACCATTAAGTGGGCATGCAAATACATATTTGCATATGGAATAAGATGTTTTTACATGTCTTTTTGTATTTTGCAGGCACAATTTGGGATTTTTTTTTTAAATTTGGCCCTCTGTTTCTATCTGGACTAATATTGTACATGTGAGTCAGAAGCCTTTGAAAAATGGGGGTTAGTTACAGTGGAAATATTGATGCAACATTAGCTAACATGGCAAGGTCTATATTATGATAATAACACTGGGAGGAAAGAGATTTCAATAACCAGAGTTTTTCTAAGCTGGGATGTTGGAGAAATATTTGTGAAGTGTAATTAATTTGTAAATGCCTGATTTGTGCAAGTTAGATCTGTCTAATTATCAGATGCAGACTACTGCTCATGCATGCTTTGCTTTCATAACAATATTTATACAGAAAACAATTACATTATCAACCTACACATCTACCTTCCAATCAGATTGCTACTGCTGTGCCAAACAAAGACAAATGGAAACCCACATTCCTAGCAGAGGGAAGGGATTTAAGTGAATTATTCTTTGATGTTAATAGGATAACATGTCTGCCTTGTAACAGCCAGGAAGTTTGGGAGGGATTCTGTCTCTGTTAGTGTGGTGTAGAGTGGTTGCTAATATCATCAGCATTCAGTCTGAGATCCCAACTTGCAGATAAATATTCTTGAAGTGGACTGCTAGAGTTCGACTGGGAGAGAATTGGGCTTTATCTAGCACTTTTAATAAAAAGTAATAACATGAACAAACAAAATAAACAAAACCACAGATTTTTGTGTGTATGGTTGAAAGTCATAAGGCCTGATGTTGCTCCCATTGAAGTTCACGGCAAAATTCCCATTCATGTTAACTGAGCAGAAGTGAGCTCATAAAAAGCACTTTACCTATTTACTTTATACAATTTCCTGGTGCAAGTACTGGAGGAACCAACTAGAGGCAGAGTTCTTCTTGACCTGCTGCTGACAAACAGGGAAGAATTAGTAGGGGAAGCAAAAGTGGATGGGAACTTGGGAGGCAGTGATCATGAGATGGTTGAGTTCAGGATCCTGACACAAGGAAGAAAGGAGAGCAGCAGGATATGGACCCTGGACTTCAGAAAAGCAGACTTTGACTCCCTCAGGGAACTGATAGGCAGGATCCCCTGGGAGAATAACATGAGGGGGCAAGGAATCCAGGAGAGCTTGCTGTATTTTAAAGAAGCCTTATTGAGGTTGCAGGATCAAACCATCCTGATGTGTAGAAAGAATAGTAAATATGGCAACCGACCAGCTCGTCTTAACAGCGAAGTCCTTGCTGATCTTAAACACAAAAAAGAAGCTTACAGGAAGTGGAAGAGGGGACAAATGACCAGAGAGGAGTATAAAAATATTGCTCAGGCATGCAAGAGTGAAATCAGGAAGGCCAAATCACACTTGGAATTGCAGCTAGCAAGGGACGTTAAGAGTAACAAGAAGGGTTTCTACAGGTATGTTAGCAACAAGAAGAAGGACAGGGAAAGTGTGGGCCCCTTATTGAATGGGGAGGCAACCTAGTGACAGAGGATTTGGAAAAAGCTAATGTACTCAATGCTTTTTTTGCCTCTGTTTTAATGAACAAGGTCAGCTCCCAGACTGCTGCACTGGGCAGCACAGTATGGGGAGGAGGTAACCAGCCCTCTGTGGAGAAAGAAGTGGTTCAGGACTGTTTAGAAAAGCTGGACAAGCACAAGTCCATGGGGCCGGATGCGCTGCATCAGAGGGTGCTAAAGGAGTTGGTGGATGTGATTGCAGAGCCATTGGCCATTATCTTTGAAAACTCATGGCAATCGGGGGAGGACCTGGACGACTGGAAAAAGGCTAATGTAGTGCCCATCTTTTAAAAAGGGAAGAAGGGAAAAAAGGGAACTACAGGCCAGTCAGCCTCACCTCAGTCCCTGGAAAAATCATGGAGCAGGTCCTCAAAGAATCAATTTTGAAGCACTTCAAGGAGAGGAAAGTGATCAGGAACAGTCAGCATGGATTCACCAAGGGCAAGTCATGCCTGACTAACCTAATTGCCTTCTATGATGAGATAACTGGCTCTGTGGATGAAAGGAAAGCAGCGGATGTGTTATTCCTTGACTTTAGCAGAGCTTTTGATATGGTCTCCCACAGTATTTTTGCCAGCAAGCTAAAGAAGTATGGGCTGGATGAATGGACTATAAGGTGGATAGAAAGCTGTCTAGATCATCTGGCTCAATGGGTAGTAATCAGTGTCTCCATGTCCAGCTGGCAGCCGCTATCAAGCGGAGTGTCCCAAGGGTGGGTCCTGGGGCTGGTTTTGTTCAATATCTTCATTAATGATCTAGAGCATGGTGTGGATTGCACCCTCAGCAGGTTTACAGATGACACTAAACTGGGAGGAGTGGTAGATACCCTGAAGGGTAGGGATAGGATACAGAGGGACCTAGACAAATTAGAGGATTGGGCCAAAAGAAATCTGATGAGGTTCAACAAGGACAAGTGCAGAGTCCTGCACTCAGGGCGGAGGAATCCCATGCACTGCTACAGTCTAAGGACTTAGTGGCTAGGCAGCAGTTCTGCAGAAAAGGACCTAGGGCTTACAGTGGACGAGAAGCTGGATATGAGTCAACAGTGTGCCCTTGTTGCCAAGAAGGTTAACGGCATTTTGGGCTGTATAAGTAGGAGCATTGCCAGCAGTTCGAGGGACATGATCATTCCCCTCTATTCGGCATTGGTGAGACCTCATCAGGAGTACTGTGTCCAATTTTGGGCCCCACACTACAAGAAGGATGTGGAAAAATTGGAAAGAGTCCAGCAGAGGGCAACAAAAGTGATTAGGGCGCTGGAACGCATGATTTATGAGGAGAGGCTGAGGGACTGGGATTATTTAGTCTGCAGAAGAGAAGAATGAGGGGGGGGGATTTGTTAGTTGCTTTCAACTACCTGAAAGGGGGTTCCAAAGAGGATGGATCTAGACTGTTCTCCTTGGTACCAGATGACAGAACAAGGAGTAATGGTCTGAAGTTGCAGTGGGGAGGTTTAGGTTGGATATTAGGAAAAACTTTTTGACTAGGAGGGTGGTGAAGCGCTGGAATGGGTTACCTAGGGAGGTGGTGAAATATCCTTCCTTAGAAGTTTTTAAGGTCAGGCTTGACAAAGCCCTGACTGGGATGATTTAGTTGGGGATTGGTTCTGCTTTGAGCAGGGGGTTGGACTAGATGACCTCCTGAGGTCCCTTCTAACCCTGATATTCTATGATTCTAGTTCCCACTCCCATGATATCTCAAACTTTACTTCCTCCCCTTCTGTCCAGGTATAGGACTGCAGAGGACTGTTTCATTATTACCAGGTTTCTATATCTGGGAGAATCTGAAGAAAAAAAATTGTTCTTCTGAAGATAAGAAAAACCCTCAATAAGAACAGTGGACATGTCTAGACTGGGAAAATAGGTTATGTTTAAAAATGTGTTAGCAAACATTTTTAACTAACCTGTTTTGAAACTTTTATAGGTAGGGTTTAACATTGTTCTTCAGCATTTGTTCAGGCCAAATTCCCAGACTAGTCAAAGGGAGAAAATAACTTCAAATGTGAAGTCAAAGGCCTTATCTTTGACTAGAATTTAAGCCACCATGATGTTAGATCATGTTAGCTAGCTTGATCTGACTACATCTTCTAAAATTCTACAGAAGGCAACTTCCACCAGGGTAGTATTTACACTAGTGTTTAAAAACATGTTTAGTTAAAGTGTAATAATTAATACATTTTAAAATGTGACCTATTTTCCTAGCCTAGACAGGGTTTAGGTGTGAATGTCTCTCTCCCCTAGGCTTTAACTTCAATCAGCCAGAGAACAACTTGCCTTGTCTTCAGTGGAGTTTTAAAAGATGTAGTCAGATCAAGCTAGCTGTTATGTTCTAACATCATCATTCCTTAAATTCTAGTCAAGAAAAATCCTTTGACTTCCTGTTTGAAGTTATTTTCTCCCTTTGACTAGTCTGGGAGTTTTTCTTGAACAAATACTGAAGAACTTGTGTGCACAGATAGGGCTATATGAATTTTTGCAATCCCACAGCCATGTTGTTTGTCACAAAATGAACCTTTTCTGCAGAATTTTACTACCCATATAAGATTTAATTTTAAAATAATTAATTTCTAGACCTTACTGTTGCTGAAAAAACTTTGCCTAACATGACCTGAATGTAAATTAAACAAATTGAGTGTTGCCTTCTTGAATTTGCAGACAGCCTGAAACAATAGCTCTGAGATACATGAAAGGCTCCATTGGGCTAAATAGATTGTTCACTCTGAAACCTATGATAAATTCAAAAACTTAACAGTGGTAACTTTTTTCATTGCTGATGATTTTAGCAGAATTGTACAGCTGCTGAGTTTATCCAACAGCCCCAAACTTCCTCTCACGACTTTTTGAATGCCAAGTTGTCCCCTACTCAGCTGCCAAAATCTCCTGAAAACCGCTGAAAAGTTTACAATGAGCTTGTATCTTCCTAGTCCAAAACTCTGTGGCACACTGAAAAATGAAAATATAAGGGTTAAGTAAATTAAATTTAATTTAATATCACATTAAATAATGCAGGGATTGTAGTACTAATTTTATTCTTTGTGTTCACATTTAATTCAATAAAAGCTCCCTTTATTACCTCACTTGAATCTGCCACTGGAATTTTAGTCTTCTGCACCAGCATGCTACAGAAACCAGCTTGCACAGAGTATATGAGCCATGTAAATGGGCATATACTCTATGTATCTATACATGCACTGTATACACATGTACAGAGAGGGAGAGCATGTCTCTGATTTATTTGGCTGCTCATCACTGTGAAAATTCATATAAAGTACCAAGAAAGACAGAAAAATCTAAGTAGTACACAAGAACCCCAAACCATAGTTTTCAGGTTCATCATTATTCATTGAGGTGGATCTGATAGCTGGATAGAGCCATATTTTTCTTTTCTTTTCTGCATGAGGAATACACTTTGGCTAAGAGCATGGGGACAACATGAAAGGCAACACAGAAAGTCAAATACAGAAGATGTGAAAGCCTCTAAATTCACATCAACTGGTTTATAGTATTTGCACTTATATACTGAGCTGGGACAATGACATAGTCAATATCCATGCAGTTGAGAATAAAGTTGGGCTGAATGTTTTATTTGGGTTGAAAACTGCTGTTTTATGTTTTCATTTTTGAACCGTGTGTGTGTGTGTGTGTGTGTGTGTGTGTGTGTGTGTGTGAGAGAGAGAGAAGAATTCTTTTTTAAAAAAATTATTATTCAAGTGCCTGGTGAAATGGAATCTTGCTATTCTTACATCATTTTTCATTGGATTGTTGCAACCCATAAAGAAATCCAATTAAATTTTCCTTGCAGGCAGAGAGATTCATTCAGTGGGCCTTTATAAAGCTGGCTTGTTGTACTGTATGTCATGTCTATGAATTGAGAAGCATAGAGGCCCTGTCCCATTCGTTGTCCTGTGTGACAAGATGTAGAGAGAGAGAAAGTCTGCCAGCAGTGTTTCAAAGAGCTGTATTATCAGATAACATAAAGACTTTGCCATCATTTCTGCTGCTGTGGTTTAGAATATGCACCCGCCAGTGCATCTACTGAACAATTTTGAATACTGTATGGTTAACATATTACCCTCTGGAACTTTGCATTTTCACTATCATTATTTTGGGGCCATCTGATTCTGGGTTTTATGCTATGTTGAAGGTAAATAAATAGTGTTCACAGAGGCCTTTTTTAAGGTTAATATACTATACTCACAAACTACGTGAAAAGAGCACATTCTTTTACTACCTTAAAAAGAAGAATTCAAAATATTGTGGAATTAGATTATAGTGAATTAATCTCTATATTGTCAGCATCTATTTGCGTTGTTTGTTTGTGTTTCCTGTTATTGATTTAAATAGCATAAGGGAATCTAGATTATTGTTAACATGTGGGACCTGCTCCTCCTCCCACTGATAGCAATGGCTATACCTTCAGTATAATTGGGATCAGACCCACAATGTTTGCTTTTTCCATATCCATATCATAGAAATACACATGCACTGTGAGTTTCATTAAAAATTGGAGATTTCTCCATCTCTAGTAGTAAAATATTTGCCTTCTAAGTGTAGGGGATATTTCAAATACCTTAATAAAGATGTTTTCACTCACTTGACGTTCTTTGGGGTTATAAGTGCCAAGAAAGAAGGGCATGCAGCAAATAATATTCTATAGACTCACTGTAAGTTCCACCTCGAAGATTACTGGCTATGTTGAAAAATCACGGCACATGATCCAAATAGGTAAGAAAGAGAACTGACATCTCAAAAGCAAGTGCTGTCTCTCACCTCCTACTACTTCCCTCTCTTCCCTGTCCTGCAACTGGAAAATGGTCTGTAGGAACAAAATAATGGCATCAGAGACTCTGGGGATGTTAAAGGCCTAGTTAGGCAATATAGTAATGCATCTTTCAGCTAGTGCAGTATTGATTCCTATTCTATATTTATTAATGTTTTGTCTAGTCTAGTTTTAAATGTGCCAAGTGATCACTGCCCTTGGGAGATTATTGCACAATCTAATATTGTGGTGATGGGCACATTATAGCCCTGATCCAGCCAAAGACCTTAAGCACATGTCTGACTTTAAGCACATGAATAGCATCATTCACATGCTTAAAATTCCACATATGCTTAAGTACTTTGTGGGATCAGGGCCCATCAGAACATGGATAGATAGATCTCACTGCCTGGAATCTTCTCCTGATATTCAATCTAACTTTTTCTTTTCTTCATTTCATCTAATTACATCTTGTTATACATCCTTTTTAACTAAGCTAAATAATTAATTGAAATTTTCATTGACTTAATGGGAACCATGCACACACATTAGAGTACAAGCTATTGTTTCACCAAGAAGACCCCAGAAATGTCAGCCTATATACTTGCTTTCACGTGGAAGTTGGAAATAGATTTGTTTGTAATGATGATGTGTCCCAAGAGGCTCCTGTATGGATGGAATGTAGGGATGGTGTTTGTGTTGTTTACTAACTCAGTAGAAAAGAATATTTAAAAAGAGAGAAATTCAGAGTGTGACTCTAGACCTGTTTTCACACAATGGTTGAGACCATCCTAGCAAGAACTGTGTTTAAACACAAGTTTTGTTGTCACAGTTCTAGCATAATTAATGAGGACATGATCTGTTTTTCCTGGTTTGGTGTGTCGTAGAGTGTCTGTACCATGGTTTTATAACATGCAAATCTCTGTCCATGCTGATCAGAGATACCAGGTGTGAATGGTTTGTTTGTAGATGTCATTTGGATTGCTCCTAAATGTTCACTTTTCTCCCTGGGAAGAGATTGTCAGAAAGGGGTTGTGCCAGGGATTAGTTTGAAGACTTTTTTTGAGTATAATATCTATAAATGAGTTGGATGTAATTTAGCAAATGATGAGAAACAGTGCTAGTAGATTGAGAGCTTTTGGGATCAATGACAAGGCCAATAAATGGATAATATAGCTTAATGTAGATTAATGTAACATAGTATGTCAGGTAGCAACAAACAAACAAAAAAGGTATTTAGCACATATTACATGGAAAAGACTCAGGCAGTGAAATGAATAAAAAGGCATTTAAAGTTTGGGTAGAAAATATCCTTGGTTTTAGCCACTGACCCATTGGAAAAAGGGAAATGAGAGACACTGGGATTCAGTACATGAACAGATGGATGCAGTATATATCAAAATAAATTGCCACTGCAGATGATTATGGTCAGATGTCATCCAGAGCACTTTGTTTTGTTTAGGTCACTTTTTCATATTCAGAGGAACATTTCCCTGGAAAGAATATAGCCAAGGATGAACATGACTGATTACAGGTTTTAATAATATTTGAGATGGAATGTTTCCTCAGTGGACAGAGTCAGTATTAAGTAAAGTCTCCATGCCTTTCTCTGACCTTTACTAGGCATAGTGAGAGAGAGAGAACAGTAAAACACATATAAAAGAAGCTGCGTAGTTTAGTGTACTGCTCACAGGATTGGAATCCTGCCATTCCTGAGTTCTTGCTCCATCTTCCATTGGCTCATTTTTTGACCTTGGACCAGTTTTCAAACTTGGGCTCAAACTAAGGTTATGTACTCAAATCCCTATAAATAACATGGGCTGGATTTTTCAGATATGCTGATCTTTTGGCCTATCAGACCCTTCTGTCCCAGCCAACAGCTTGGTTTCACATATGTCAGTCGCTTTTCAGGCTGGGGAGGGCACTTGTCCTCTTTTCTCTCACTGACTACACTCAGGAGATCACTGGGGTGGATTGATCCCACTGCCTGATCCCAACATCATTCCTCATTCCTCCTGCTTCCTTATATGTCAGTGTGGAAGCATCCAATTCAATCTTGAGTGGTGAGTGTGGAGTCTGATAGCTGCAGCTGAGGTAGGTTTCCCTGCACTTCAGGATTTTATTGCCCCTCAGTGATCACGGAGCCAAGAGTCTGAACCTTGTGTGGTAGAGAAGATATAGGTCAAGAATTGGTCCTCCACCAGCTGCCTCCTTAGGCAGCGTGAAGGGAATTGCATTTGGGAGAACACATATGGAACAGAGAAGACTATTGTGCCTTCTTATATATGCAAGCCATTTACTTCAGACAAGTTTGTATAACCCAGTAAAATGGTACCAAATCACTGCAATAGAGTATTGAACTCTCTAACTTAACCTGTCTGCAGCATAATACAATAAAATAACTAATTTGGGGCAGATACGTTGTTTTTTCTTCTCCAGAGTACTACAATCATCACTAAGAAGGTGTGAAGTTAGACTCAGTAACCCACAGAAAAGTGCTCTGAAATCCACCTGGGAGTCAATCCCAGCCTCAAATCCTTATATCCCCCAGGGGCAGAAATTGTGGTGCTCTCAGTTCCAAGGAGGTAGGACAAGCCTTGTGTCATTCAACACTGATGCTTACTGGCAGGCAGGAGAGCTTAGCTTTCCAGAGCTCAGCTTAGCCCCTCTGGCACAAAAGTACATTTGCAGTGACACATGGCCTTATTCCAGGAGATGTGTAGATAGGAGAAGCAAAAGAAGACTGTCATGAAGTGGCAGGTTTGACCCAATCTCCCCTTTTGTGAGATCTGGGTTTCAAGATCTAAGCAGGTTCCTCAACTGGAAAAATCTCTAGCCTGCATGAGATGGTTCTCCAGAGAGCATGGCCAAATGGTGTAACTTTCCCTTTGGTGTTTCCAAAGGGAAACTTCAAACTGGGATAAGACCAGAGAGGGAAGAGAATCAAAAAGAGAATCTTAGGGGGAAAAATTACATTGGATCAAATATCTGATCTTTTTAATTCCTGGATCCTGGCCAGGATCTTGCTTAATTTCTGATGCCAATCAGTCCTACAGGGAGCTTTGATTAAGAGCACATCTACAGCCAGGGCATGTAAATATTTCATGCCATTGCTAAAAACTGGGCTGAGGTTCAGCTGTGACAGTAGCTTGACAAACATACATGAGTGAAATGAACAGAGTAAACAGCTAGCTGAATGTATGTCTTTCTGACTCTGCAGAAAGATTTAGAGATAACATGTAGCAGTTGGAATCCAGATGGTTAAGAGATACAAAGGGTTCCAAAAGAAGAAAGAAAGGAAAAACCAGGGCTGGGCAGATTTTCTCTGAAATGTATTTTACATACTCAAAAAGAAAAATGTGTGTAATTTGGACCCCAAATGCATGCCGAAGTGACAACTTCTAATAGCGGAAACATGATTTAATGGTGGGTTTATAAACTAAACAAATTTACTGTAGTCTCTAAATGAGTCCCATGACAAGATCCAAACATTTTTTTAAAGCGGAATAACAAATACTGTATGTTAAGGAGGGAAATTGAGATGCTTTTTAAGCTGATCGTCCTTAGAAATATATAGTCTTTTTTTATAGCTGTTGGCATATAAAATAAGTCATTATTCTAAATAGAAAAATATTGATGATGTCATAGGAGCCATTGAAGGACACATCAAGCCAATCTGATGAACTGGGAAATCAATAGATATTTTCCAAATGAGATGGCATGTCTTTTAATTGGTTGTGTGAACATGATATACTGCAGAGTGCAAATGTTTAAAGTTAAGTTTCATTTGGCTTGGAGTTTTTGTGTGTGTTTTCATTATTTCTTTATATAGCAGGTTTTGTTTTTTGTTTTTTGCTTGCATATAAATATCACGAGTACAGATAATAACAACTTTGCATTTTAGGCACTAAAATACTACAATATTGGGAGCCATATAAAGGGAGATACAGTACATTTCACGCCAGTATCTCTACAAATGCATTAAGTAGGCTTCTCAACACCTGTTTGAGTCAGGCAGGTATCACAATTTTATCCATTTTACAGATGGGTAAAGGACTGGTCTAATGTCGCTCCGCAAGAGAATGGCAGAAACCAGACTGGAATCCAGAAGTCCTGATTCCTACACCCTTACTCTAAGCACTAGATCACACCAAGCCATATACAGCTGAAGCATCACACCAATATACAATCCAGGTATTATAAAATACAGCTCCCTCAAAATCCTTATTACAATAGAAATTAATCAGTGCAGGATGAGTGGGGTGGAGAGAATGGGAGGGGGCCTTCACATACAGAATGCTTTAGTTGTCTTGTTTTAAGTTTAAATAGGTTTTAAAAGAAGAGATGCTGGTAAATGTTAGTTTATTCTGAAAACAGTTGGTGTTATTTCATAACCTTGACCGTCCATCAACTTTCCAACCCTCCTAATGGATTTTATGACAGGGAATGGTACAGAACTGACGCTTGGGGTGGGACAGGGGAAGGAGGCCTATACATGCATGAAATATTGGCATTTTCATTTGTAGCTATATTTATTTATTTTTAAAAGTTTTGTGTGGCTTTTGTATTAGTAAAAGGTGCTGCCTTAACTAAAATCCTCTGTTTATCTACAGAACTGGCACAATACAGCTTTTCCACTGCCCTAACCAATGTGCTCCAGAGTTGGCTTGGAGGGGTGGTAGGGGATTTCGGCCTCAGTGTATGATCCACCTTTGGCCTCTTCACTGAGACTGTTATGAAAGGTGGCAATTAGCGCTAGTTATGATTGTGGTTTTGTGAAGAAGGCCTCTACCTTAGTCCTGCCATGAGTGCAGGGGACTGGATTAAATGACCTCTCATGGTCCCTTCTAGTCCTGTGATTCTACCTATGTCCACTGGGAACTGGACTGTGACCACTAAACTCACTTTCTGTAGGCCACATAGAACAGCTTTACATTTATTTGCCATAAACCTCCTGCAGTTTGCCTCCTAAAACTGTTCACTGAAGCCCAGATGGTGAACCCCTTACACAATGCCCCCAGTGGGACTACACATTTGAGGAAATGCTCACCAGTGCTAGTAAGTGATTCACAGCCTGGCTCTAAGAGACACCATTTTGTCCACCGCTTGGTTATAGTTCATTTTCTCCTTATCTAGAAATACTGCAGAATCAGTAAGGAATAGAAATGCAAGCCTCTTCTCTACCTCCGTCTCTCCATTTGGCACTATAGATCGGGTCATATTTTATTTTCATTGTAACAATTGCAGATGCTTTCAGAACATTTACGTGTCAATTTTAAAATGTGCTTCTTAAACCTAAATGCAGTCCAGAAGTATCACACAGGATTTTGTACAGTTGGCTTGCCTAGGGTCAAGTACTATGTGTTACAATACATGAGGGAAAATCCTGGCTCCATTGATGTCAATGGCAAAACGTCCATTGAGTTCAATAGAATCAAGATTTAGCCCATGGTATTCAAATTCCCAGAACGGTCAAAATCCACTCAGGGAAGGAGGAAGTCATCTTTTTCCACCCTTCAGGAATTTCCAGCAACCTAGTCATTGTCTTGGCTCACCACTGCTTTACAGTCTCTCAATATTTTCTTTTACCAGCGCTGTGTGTCCGTTGAGCATGAGGTCCAGTTCTTCAATTTAGTTGTCTGCTTCCTGTAATCCTGAACCTCAGTTTGCCAATCTTACATCATGTAGCTGGAATTGCTTCTAGCATTTTATTAATATGTAGCTAACATCTTTAGGTATGTAGAGGATGTTTGTTATAGTTTCTATTCCTTTGTTATAGTAACTAAAATGCTGATATTTGCCAGTTTCCTATGGGAAATATTGTTTGTAAGCCACATTTTCACCTCATGAGGAGGTGAGACCGAAAGCAAGATACAACCTGTCATCTCCCAACTAGTTGAAGTTAGGGAGGGACATGGTGCAACTTTCATAGATCCCAGATTTCTTCCAATTCTGCATCTCTATTTTCTCCAGAGATAAGAGTGTCAAAACAAGCCAGTAGCCACAATAGGAGCAAAGTTATTAAAAGTGGCCGCTAAACTTTGCACCCATAAAACTGTGCACACATTTGTCTGCACAAAATATGCATGAATGCCTTTAATTAGACAGTTTATTGTATAAATCAGGCCACTTCATAACTAACTAAGGAAATTCCATGTGCACGTCTATTAGAATGAAATTCCATGTGCAAATGTCTATTAGATGTGGTCCTTGCACTTGCACCATTCATATGTGTGAGTTTCTAAGTTGTGGTTTGAAAAGTTGCCTTCCCATTTGAAAGAAAAGAAAAGAAAAGAAAAGAAAAGAAAAGAAAAAGGTCTGTAAGCAGCGAGCCATTGGACACAGAGAGGTCAGCTGCTTCTGCTTCCACACATGCAATCACTAACATATAAATGTAATGTTCATTACCTTCAGCACTTTGGAAGGCTCTTTGCGAACTGTAAATGTAAAGTGTTTTTTTTAAAAACCATCTTAACTATAATTCCCTGAAAGAGTAATAGCAGAATTCCTTTCTTATCTCTTGTTTATTTTTAATGTACCTTGGCTGCCTTTTGTTAGGGATGTTGCTCTCTGCTTGTTGAACAGAGATTTAATATCATTTTTTGAATCTTTAACACCATTCCTTTGGATGGAAACCTATTCTCTGAACTGTTTTGAAAAATGCAACAGAAGCTCTAATCATCAATTGGTTCTGAATATAACTACTGAGTTGTTTCACTAGGGAACATATTGGGGGGGAAAGACAGCATTTTCTTGTTATAAATAGTTACAGTGATGAACAAATATTTCTTTTTCATAAAATAATAGTGATGGGTGAACCTCCAAAAATATTGTTCAGTTTGGTTGAAAATCCGCAAATTAGAAAGTGTATCTAGGCTTATCTGAGTCTGTTTTTTCTGTAGATCTCATGAGCTCAGTGATTTCCTTAAGCTTAAGATTTGGACTCAGGCAATTTTAATTCAATGTATGGTTCTGCCACAAAATTCATGTGTGGACCAGGCAGATCACTTAATCTTTGCACTACAGTTCCGTATCCTAAACATAGGAATGATTTTTCCATCTTGTGTATTTAGGTTGTGAACTTTTCAGGGCAGAGACTATCTTTAACTATGTGCTTCCCCAGTGCCTAACAATACAGTACTGTGTAGAGCTGGTGGAAAAATGGGTTTATTTTCCACAGAAAATGTTGATTTCTTCAGTGGAAATTTAAATATCAGAACATTTTGGCCAGAAACCAAACTATTTTGATTTGGAGGGGGATGCAGTGCATCATGGGAGATATAGGCTGAGCCTGGACCATAGAGGAGAATGGCGACATGAGCTGACTGAACTACAACTCCAATAAGGCACTATGGCAGCATATCCAAATCAAAATATTTTCAAATCAAATATTTTGGTTTTGAGACATTACTTTTTTTAATGAAAAATTGAATTTTTCTGTGGCAAGCAGACCCTTTTTGTGGAAAATTTCATTTAGTGAAAGCCTGATTTTTCCTTTGAAAAGCAGTTTTGACAGAAATTTTTTGATCTGTCCTAGAGCTATGATCTGTGTTGAAGCCTATAGGCACTCCTGTATTATTATTATTATTTATTATTATTAATAATAATTAATCATGTGAAGGAGAGAATATAATAACATTTCTCTGAAGATGTCATAGGACTTTGAACAAAGTATACAGAGGCCTGGGTTGCAGACACAGCTATAAGTTATATAGTCCTCTGAGGTGGGCTGGTCACGAGTGAGTTGTGTGTTTTGGAGGCATTTAAAAAAGTTCTTTGGCTGATGAATTCTAAGATAATGTTACAAATTAATGAAATGACATTATTAAGCAACTTCTAATCAAGTCTGATTCCTTATGAAAGGAGGAGCCAGCCAACATGCTTGGGAAATGCTGCACTCCAGAGTGTGTCTTTTCCAAGCCTGATGTCTGACACCCTTCGGGAAACAGCAAATAGTCTGAATTCCCAATCTCCAAGCACAGAGAAAGAAATGTCAGTTAGATTTGAAGACTATGTAGCTTTAAAAGGACTATGCAACATAGTACTCAAAGGATGTGACTAAGCTGACTTGACAAGAAGTTTCAGTTAACCAGAGAAAGTCTTTTCCCTGGTATTTTCGTATTTCAACTACTAGTCAAAATCAGGAAGTACAGAAATGTGAACAAATTTTAAAAAATATTTAAATTTTAAAAAAGTCATGAGCTAGATTGTGAAACCCTTACTCATATTGGTAATCATTTATTCACATGTTTCAGAGTAGCAGCTGTGTTAGTCTGTATTCGCAAAAAGAAAAGGAGTACTTGTGGCACCTTAGAGACTAATACAAATGTATTAGTCTCTAAGGTGCCACAAGTACTCCTTTTCTATTTATTCACATGAATCTCAAAATCAAAAATATATTTCAAGTTTATTTTGAATTTGGGGTAAAGTTTTTAGCTGGTTCTTAGTTTATCTGGAACATTGAATACTATAAAATAGCTCCATTTCCTTATGAGAGAAATGTGATATTTGCTCAGAATATAATTATTTCAAGAACTGAGAATCTATTTAAGAATTGGGACAAGACTGCTATCTCAATTACATTGATATAACTGAGATCAGAATCAGATCTACATTATATCAAAGTCGAGAAATCTGCCTTCTTTGCCTGCCCTTGGGACATTGTCTTTTTCCTAGTGACCACATTACAACTGATCAAACTGTTTGTTGCAGTTAAATTATCTGACAAGTTTTGTTTTGTGAATTGTTCATGAACTACTCCTGACTTAGGGAGGTAGGGTTGGGCGTGGGAATGGTCATTATCTATAAATATTCGTCAAGCAGTTTACTGTCATTTGTTTGCAAGCTGTTCATGTAAGGGTACATTAGGAGCAGGGCAGGAACCAAACTGCCATTCGGAAAGTATCAGTCTGGTCCCTGCTTTCTCCATGATCTAGGCAGAATTTACACATGCCAGTCCTTTTGCTGGCACAGCTTCATTCTCCCTCTGAGCCAACTCTGGTGTGCGAACCTGCACGTGGGGTGGGCAGAGCCACAGCACCACCAGCTCCATGCCCCTGCCTGCCACCTCTCAGGTGGTGAACGATCACCCCGAGCAGGCTGTGGAGGGGTAGATAGTACATGCAGAGGAGTATGTTTGTTCCTCTCTGTGTGAGGAAGCTGGGCTCACAACTGAGCCATTACACTAGTCACTGTGTGAGACTGCTCACCTAAATAACATGATATTGTTTCTGCTCTCCAAGAGGACAACTGAAATATTTTCAACAAGAGAACAGTGTACAGCAAATAATTAATATGACCCTTTGTATACAAACTGTGAATGATGATTCTTGCTGAAAGTGGTGAAACTTTTGGGATCTGTGAAATTTTTAATCAATAAATTGGAAATCCAAATACTCACCAAGTCCAACTAATATGACCCCATGAATAACAACAGGATGAACTTCCTGCATCCATTTACAAAATTATTTGTGATTCACTATTTGATCAGCGCTAGACCAGGTCAGCTTTTGCAGCTGGGACAACCACTGTGGGCATTCCCAATCAAAGTAGACTCTCACCAATGTCCATCAGCATAGGCCATCTTCAACACGCTCCTCTAACCTCCTCTTCCTCAGGTTTTTCACTTCCTCAAGGAGAAAGTGCTCTTAAATTCATGCACTGTCTGAAACACTGGAATGCAACTGTGCTGGGAATCAACCAACCATCTTTCATGTGCAACAAGCAGTACATGCAAGTACTCTACTATAATACTGATGAGAATAAATGGTCTTATTGACTGATTCTCAAATCTTATAACAGGGTAGTATGATTTTGTTAATCTTGTTAATATTTCCAAAGTGTAAAAATGATTTTCTTTGGTTTCTTTTATTAAAAACACATTTATTTAACATTTATTCAGGATTGTCCTATCAAAAGAATATTAATTAGATAATGGTTTAAGGATATTAGGTCTCATTTCATTTTTTTCTCAAATATTTATGAGACATACATATTAATGAAAACGTTCATTTTGTAATCTTTGAATCTACTTTTTGAGTCTGCATACAGAGTTTAATCTTGCCAGGTTTTTACAAAACCCTATTGCTAAATCTGACCTAAATCTGTTAAATATTGACTCCAGACTTCTCAGGCAGAAATGTTATTCTGGTAATAAAACAACTCTATTAAAGATCATTGATACTATAAGTGAGATAACTTCACAATGCGTGTATCAGTGTTTACTTTAATGAAAGGGATTTCCTGGCACATTGTCAGCTAAATGTTTTATACCAAGAGCACTTTGGGAAAAAAGATTAAATTAGAGTCAGTCTGTAGGTTTTTAAATTTCCTTGTAACTAAAAGTGCATAAATGGAACTACATTAAATAAAGCACAAAAATTTGTTCTAGAAATTAGCAAGCCCATGTTTCACCCATAAACCCATTGTTCTGGTCTCCATTTCAGTGGCCTTGATTTATAGTTTGGGTTTGTTTTATTTTTGAAGGGATGGAGACTGGGAGCAGCAAGACAAATCTATTAAAGCTGTTAGCCAGGGCAAATTTCAGATTTGTTAATTCTTAGAGTCTAGTGAACTGAAATTTTTTTAATATGAGAAATGCCTTTTCCAAAAAAGGGTTGGTAGTTTTTTTAGTCAAGTGGATATATACAAGACAAACCAAAACATATTGGTGTTTGTGTGTGAACTCTAACTAATGACATTTAGCCATGCTCTCACTTGTTAAGATTTGTAAGAACTAAGGCCCAGATATAGCCCCAGTGGAACTCCACGGATGTTGATGAATTTGGCCTTAAATCTTTCTTGATGCTATTACCATTGCCTGACTCAGATACAGAGAGAGCCCAGCTTGTTGCAGTGCATAACATAGGAAAAGAAATACATCCTGTGTAACTTAATTTAGATGGACTTACATCTAGCAGGCAGCACAAATGTCATTTGAAAAATAAACACAGATGTATTCAAATAAGGTAGCTTGGGATCTGGTTTTGTGGACTATTATTTATTGTTGCGGTTCCCCTCTAAAACTACTCTAGTTAAAGGGTCTGTCAGTACTTCCATTATAAACCTCTATTTTTAGGGGGTTATGACTTGATGGTTCAAATTACTTCCAGGCTGCTGTTTAGCATGAAGAGGTGCAGGAGTCACCAGCACTAGAACCAGTACACTCAGCTGTCAGGGGAGGGAAAATTTTGGAGCAATTTCAGATTACACTCTCTAGTGATGCATGGAGAGAAGGTTGCCGAGGTGCAGGTCCCAGAGAATACTGATGATAACGCTGTTTCTGCTTTTGTATTGCATAGGTCTGTGTTGTACCATCTCATGTCCTTAGACAGGCAAAATATGCAGATGTATGTATAAAACAGGTATTGCTTACATGGGAATGAATCATTGTGCAAAGACCGTTTGTGCATCTGTGTGAATACGTGTGCAGTTGCTGTTACCCATTGATGGATATTTTGCATGCACAGCTCTGACAGCTAAGGCCAAATTCTCCCTGTAGTTATGTTGGTTGGGAAATATATTCTTATATTTAAGTCCTTAGGGAGAGACCTAGGAGATCTGTGTTCACTTTCTAGCTCTGCTAGGGACTTTCTGTGTGACTTTGGGCAAGTCACTCAGTACTCTCTGTGGGCTGCAGTCCCTCATCTGTAAAATGAGGATAATAATGCTCCCTTAGTCTGTAGATTGTAGATTAGATTGTAAAATCTTAAAAGCAAGGATTGTATCATCTATCTATCAACTATGTGTATATGCAATGACTAGCCTCATCCTTCATGTTGGTTGGGTCTCTAGGTGCCACTGTAATGAAAATTATTAATAGTGCTAATTGGTTGTAAAAAGAAAAGGAGTACTTGTGGCACCTTAGAGACTAACAAATTTATTTGAGCATAAGATTTCGTGAGCTACAGCTCACTTCATCGGATGCATTTGGTGGAAAATACAGTGGGGAGATTTATATACACACACAGAGAACATGAAACAATGGGTTTTATCATACACACTGTAAGGAGAGTGATCGCTTAAGATGAGCCATCACCAGCAGCAGGGGGGGAAAGGAGAAAAACCTTTCATGGTGACAAGCAAGGTAGGCCATTTCCAGCAGTTAACAAGAACATCTGAGGAACAGTGGGGGGTGGGGTGGGGTGGGGTGAGGGGGAGAAATAACATGGGGAAATAGTTTTACTTTGTGTAATGACTCATCCATTCCCAGTCTCTATTCAAACCTAAATTAATTGTATCCAGTTTGCAAATTAATTCCAATTCAGCAGTCTCTCATTGGAGTCTGTTTTTGAAATTTTTTTGTTGAAGGATAGCCACTCTCAGGTCAGTAATCGAGTGACCGGAGAGATTGACGTGTTCTCCGACTGGTTTTTGAATGTTATAATTCTTGACGTCTGATTTGTGTCCATTTATTCTTTTACATAGAGACTGTCCAGTTTGACCAATGTACACAGCAGAGGGGCAATCCTGGCACACACCCCATTCATTTCAGTGAGGTGTCATGGGTATAACTGAGGGTCAACTATAATTCCATTGTGTAGGGGAATCCTCCAGCATTGCAGAGCCAACATAACTGGCCCTTAAGCCACTCCCTCTCACAGATCCCACACAGCGGACATGATAGGGCACAGCTCCAGGGTCCTGTTGCACTCCAGTGATACTCAGGTCTAAAAGCAGTTCCTTGAGGCCATTTGCATCCAGGCTTGAACTAAAACAGCCCACACGTGTCTACAAAATATAAAGTGCTAAACTGAAGTAATGGATCAAAAAAACTCCTGAAGTTTTGGATGCTTGAAAGCCAGAGTAAGGTCTGAATTCTGCAGCTTGGGCCCATCTCTTCTTCTGAAGTTTGAAGTAATAAAAAATTGGGTTTTATAATTTTCGTTTAAAAGACAGTGAGGTTTATGTATGGGGACCTAAACAAACAAACAAACAAACAAATAAACAAACAAAAAGCATCTGTTTATTCTGCTTCTCTACAAAACACAGCAATATATTAGAATCAGGGTTGTTATACCTTAATCACACTTAGAAATATGCTTCAATTACAGCTGTCTTGCAATAACGCACCTGGACATGTAAGTAACTGAAATCTTAATTTGTGTTTCGCATGGGCACTGACCACTGGATAGTGAAAAACAAGGAGCAAAGCCTCTGGTGCATTAGGACAGCTTTGTGCTACTCCACTGGTGCAAAACTGTGCTAAAGCCAGTTGGTGAAGGGGCATCCAGTGCTGACAGTTGGTGAAGGGGCATCCAGTGCTGACCTCCCCAGGGCAAAGACAACCCCAAGCATTCAAAAGCCATGAGTCAGGTGCCCCTAAAATCATGCAATTGGCTTAAAAGCCATATGATTTTTCAAAATAATAATTTTGCGGTTTCTTATGCCTTCTGGTTTCTGAGCCTTTAGATTGCACTCAGCTCACATTCTCAGGCTTGTCTCCACAGCTATCAAGTCCAGAAACTTACTTTGTTGTAAAATGAAAGCTGAGGTGACTCCAGGAGCTGGGGCTTTAAGAAATAAAATTTTCCGAGACTCTGAATAAAAACACAAGAATTGGAAACATCAAGTGTGGCATGGGCAAATGGGTTATGGCTGGTAACAAGCACATGCTCAAATACCCCTTGGGACCCATAAGCAGCCTGGACAGTCTGAGCAGTCTTCAGATGAGATTGGCAAGGAAAGGCTCTAGGGTTGACTGAGCACAGGGCTGGCTTAAATGACACTCTCCCTTGGTAACTCCTTCCTGTCAGATGAGCTGGGTGTCCTTGGTCACAGCTGGGGGCTGGGCCATATACTTTGAATGGTAGGATAACTGCAGGGACATGTATCTAATAATTTTGATGGGTTTATCCTCTGGGACGCCCAGGATCACCCTGGCAATTTACATAGAGTGCAAGGGCTATATCCAAGCCTGATTCTTCTCCCACTGAAGTTACTGTCCAAACAGCTACTGACTGTAAAGGGTGCTGGAGCAGACACGTACCTGTACATAACTTTCAGAATCCAAAACAAAAGCACAGTACCATAATACAGGCTTGCTCAGTAGCTTCCTGTGGTAAAGAATACAGATGGTTTATTGTTGCAGTTCTCCAGCAATAAGAAGCTGGTGTTGAAGAGTGTTGTCCCAACCCTGCAGCTACAGGGAGAAGGTGGTAATAGATTTCATTGTGAGTCCAATCCTGATAGGTGCTCAGCAGCCTCAGCTACCACTGAAGCCAGACATGTTGGGACTTCAGTGGGAGTTGAGGGTGCTCAGCACTGCATCGGCTCCTACCCTGTCTGACTGTCTGAGCTGGATTTGGCCCGTGGTTATGTTGTGATTTCTGAAGAGTGCAAGGGACGTGTCAGTGGGGATGCAGCCACTGGAACAGCCCTGAGTAGTTAACAATGAATCCAGCACAAAGGGAAGAAGTCAGAATTTGCCAGTTAACGGTATCACAATCATCAGGCAGTTTTGGAGGTGGAAGGTGAGATGGAAAATACTCGTATGGGAGTGACACTTCAGCAGGCAGAATCCTTCTGCAGCTTGGTAAAATACTGTAAAAACATCATTGCATTTGGACTCTGTGTGCAGAGTGACATTTACCAGAGCCCTTTCCTGGGGAATGTGTCTGAGCACTTCAGAGTTTTCAGCAAAACTCCCAGATGCCTTAAGATTTCCTTGAGGAGTCCTCACGCTGACTTCAAGAGAAGACAGGTGTAAGGATTGAAATGACTTCTTTCTTTTTTTCCTTACCCTAGTTAAGCCTTTCTGATTCTGCCTTTCGGAGGTGCTTGATGCTGTAGCTAGTAGTATTACTGTGCACTACCTTACAGTAACAGGGTCATACATTAGGTTCAAGAGATACAACCTCTCCCAGCAAAGTCTTGTGTATAGGTTCAAAGCTTGGGATGTTAAAATCCACCCCTGCCTTCCTTTGATTGGGCAAACAGAAGAGTGAAATTAAAAAGGAACCTAAGGTGAGTGAGGTAAACTCACTCACAATCAACTCTTTCTTCATCATGAAGTCATATCCACGCAGGCGAGGCCTCCGGATGACAGGATCATATTTTCCCTTTGGTATGTACAGAAAAATCCACCCCATGAACGTACAGACTCTCTGTGTGAGATTAATGAGTTTGCCTATGCTGATTTCAGTCTGTCCAGGTATTAATCACATAGCAAAGGAAACAGAAGCGCGAATAAGACTGTGTAGTTTAAGTTTTGTGTAGTCTTTTAACTTAATCCCCTAACCCCACCCTCAAACCAACAACAGCAAGAGAGCTTTTCTGGTTAGCTGGGATGCCTGTGACGGGCTGCTTTGCAGAAAGCGAAACATTAGAGCAGTTTGTTATGACAAGCAAGAAACATGTCTGTCTGTGCAGCTCTTTGTGACTGTGGGTGTGTGATTTCATGCCTTTGTTGTGGTATGGTGGCTGGGTTAGAATTACACAAGGAAAAGTTAAAAGAGTGAAAGAGACTCCAGGATTGTTTGGTTTATGGTTTACTCAGGATCCTTAAGCCTGAATGAGCTGAGGGCCCAGAAGAGGGTGCCACAGCTCTGGATCTGACTTATACACCATCATGGTAACTATAAAGCAAGATCCCCTATAAGGCAAATGTTTGATTGATTCAACTGCGCTCTCCCTCTCTCCCTCTCTCTCCGACCTCGAAACGGCACACTCCGGAGGGAAGCTGAAGTCTAGTAACTGAGTGTTAATTATGTCTGAGTGGATTCTAGAGAAAAAGAAAACCATATACTGTATCAGCAGAGAAATGGTTTCACTGTGAGGAAACTAATGATGCTTTTATCAGGAACAATATAAAGATTGCTTTTTTACTAGTGTGTGTCCCATAGGGTTTGGACTATGAGATATTTCTGTATCTGGCTTTAGGTTCCTCTGAGCTTTTACATAATCAAATCAATATAGCTATGATTCACCCTCTGGCAACAACTGCTTCATGCCAGTTGCTGCTGCTTCTTTAGTGACTAAAGAGAAAATAAATAAATAAGTAGAAAGAAACTTATTACAAATCTGTAAACATTGATTTGTTCAGTCTTAGATTTTATTTTCTTTAATTGCCATGAAAAAAGAAGAAGAATATATGAGTTTGTGGTCAGTGGGGCAGGCTGCTTGGTTGATGGTCTAAAAATAAATAATAAGGGGGTCGATGAGATTGCATGAACCAACCTGAAGTATTGTCCAGGCACAGAGTGAAGGGCATGCTGAGCAAGCAAAGGGCAGAGGCTGAGACAGCTAGGGCAGGTACAGCGTCAAGGGATGGGAAGATTTGATTTTTCACTAGTAACTGGGTTGTGTGCATCTGAACTTTCTCTGTATGTTGTTAAATGGGAAAGTCCGAACTTGGGATCTCTGCAAAACTGTCTTTAATTTCCAATTGAGCCTGCGTGCACACACGCAGCTGCCTTGCCCAGATGGGTTTCTTTATATTCCTCCATCTGCCCATTCCCTCTTCCCTCACTGTCCCAGCCAGTTTCCTACATTCCAGAGATAAGCTCTCTCTTTTTGTGTCATATTGTTTTATTGCAAATGTTTTTTCCCTTAAAGTTTCCAGTGCGGTATAAAAATTTGCTTCATACTACAAACACTGTATAAATGACATCCCCAAGGATCTTGTTGTGTTTTCACCTCTGTCATGCTCAGAGAGATGGGGAGAATGCAAAATGATCACTATCTTTACTTTGAAAGCAAATCCCAGTTTTTAAACAGATTCCTTTGTATTTTCAAAGGCTTCCACCTTCACCCAGCACTTCCTAGGAGGGAGTCCAAACTAGTTGTTGTTGTGAGAGCAGGGGAATGCTCCTGAGTTCTATTCCCAACTATACCACTAACTTGCTGTGTGATGCTGGGGTATCAATATGCCAGTTAATCTCCCAGAGCTTCCGTTTACCCTGATGTAAGGTGGGGTTAATAATATTTATCTGTCTCATGTGAGTGTTGTGAGGCTGAATTAATGTTTGTAAAGTGCTTTGGGATCCTTGGATAGAAACTGCTGGGAAAGAGCTAGGTATTATTATCCCTGAGGTTTTGCCCATGGTCTCATGGTAAAAGAAGGAAAAAGTATAACTGCTTGACTTGCTTTTCTCTCTTCCTTTTTAATATTCCTCTCGCTTTCCCCCATTTATTTTTAAACAAATGAAAGATCCTTTTCTGTAATAAAACACAGGGGAGAAGTTTGATGTCACAGCACTGTCATATGCCTTTCATAGACAAATCAAGGCAGGAAAAATCAATGTGACAGATGTCCCGTAACATCACAGGCCAAATGCAACCTGGATGTAAGTTCTGTTGCTTTCCACAGAATTAACAGCAGAGATTAATTTGGCCCCAGGTGTTTCTTTGGGCCGAAAGGAAATCAGATAAGTGCATTGATACAACAGGAGAGCTTTGTGTTCCATAAACACTGGAGTTGGCCAAATAATGTTCAGAATGATTTGCAAATCATCCATTGAGCATGGGTGCAAAATAGTCAGTGAATACATTATTCCATATATAGTCTCTGACCAGTTTATGGAGATGTTCAAACAGCATGGAAAAGGATTCATTCAGTAATTTAAGTGACAAACAGTTGTTCAATGATTATTGTTCACCAAACTCTGATAAACGTCTTGTGCTATAGGTAAGGGCATTCCCACACAGCCAGTCTGTAGTTATCCTTATAGAATACTGCGCTAGATGCTTTGAGAGCAGCAGTGTATGCTACTGAAAGATTTATGCCCTGCCTTAGTTTTTAGTTTCAGATAATCAAAATTCATGGACAAGGCACTTCCCTTCCCTCCTCTTGAAAGTACAAAGAAGATTTTTTGTGTTCAGTGGTGCTGTAGCCTCAGAAGCCCTGTGAATTGCATTTACTCAAAAATAAAATGAACTCCTAATTTTTACAGTTCTCTTTAATTCACCAAACCCTATACTGTTAGCAATTAAACTGCATAATGTCTGATGATAGCATAGCGCAATGGATCCAGATGACTCTTTACCAACAAAACACTTCCTTCTGACGTTATATGGAGTTCTATGCTGATTGCCATCCACCCACAGCAAAGGGATTGCCTGAATGGCAGTTTTTGTCACTTGCATCTAATTTTCTGTTTTATCTGATAGTATTTTTTTACCTTTGTTTTCCAGATTTTTTTTCCAATCCAGGGAAAACTGTAAGCTGTATGCTCCAGAAGATTCCACAGAAGATAAAAGCTACATGCAACATGAACTTAGTCTCTGTGTTCACTCAAATGAACACAGAGCTGGGGTTTCATCTTGTGAAGGGACAATGTGGGGGTAGATCCTCCGCTGATGCGGTTATAATTTACACCAGCTGATGATCTGTCCCTGAACGTGTCAGAGTATGCCTTCCTCCAACACTCACTCTCTCTCATACACACAGTCAGAAAATACACTTAAAAAAATCTAATAATACTTACTTGAGGATTTTAAACTCCTTGGGGGTAGATGGATACAAGGCAGTAAACCAGTAAAAGGAAAGAAAAATAGTTAAAAAAACTAATAAAAAAATCCCATAGGAAGGAAATGAACCCAGCCCCCTTCTGCCACCACTCCACCTCTGAAGGAAAAAAATTTAAAAGGGAGTTTGCCTGGAAATTAGTCTAAAGTTGAAGGCATATGGTGCTTATGTTGGAATTGTTTTCTAAAAAGATTTTTTGGTGCGGGTATTTTTCACCTCTCTCAAACATCCTGTGCCAAAAGCAGTGAAAATGTTGCAACTATTGAATTAAATCTGGGGTCTAGGTCTGCAAAGAACCACCATTGTTGGGGTGATGGGGGGTTGGTTGGCAGTAAGGAGGGAATGAAGGAGACCTACCCTCATAGTGGTCTAAGATGTTTTTATGGAGGTTATTCAGCCAGGTCCTGCCTTTAGCTAGTTACCCCAACATGAAATATTGAAGAATTAAAGCAATTAAGGGACATATGCTGTACCTAGGAAAGTTTGATAAAATTAAATTTGCTAAATATTAATGTGTGAGAAGCAATTAAAATAATATTTTATGGGGTTTTTTCGTAGGAAAAGTGAGAGCCTACTAAGGAATCTGGGATAAAGGAAAAGACCATATCAACAGCCAAACAGTAGGACAGCAGTCAAAAACTATGTGTGAATAGTCTTGTGCAAAAACAGCAATTCTTCCAAGTTACCACAAATTCAGCACTGGGAGAACTGCACCATTTG
Organism: Dermochelys coriacea; assembly: GCF_009764565.3. Taxonomy (NCBI): domain Eukaryota; kingdom Metazoa; phylum Chordata; order Testudines; family Dermochelyidae; genus Dermochelys; species Dermochelys coriacea. The sequence continues at coordinate 111,326,178 of NC_050072.1, forward strand.
CTCCAGCAAACATGGTTGTCGGAAGCCAAAAAATATACATTTTTGAGAATTTGTCCCAAACGTTGCCATTTTTTCATAAAATGACATTCTCCCCAACTGAAAACTACAGCTGTGTTCTCTTGGCCTGGGATCAGATCCTGCAGGCACAAACATGGATGTGCCTGGTCCTTACTTGAATGAGTAACTGCCAATGAAAACCAAAGATGCTGTAGGAAGTGGTATTGATGATTCAGAAAGTGAAACCTGTTATACTGAGAAAGCAATGAACCAGTGCTCCTATCTGATTTTAGGGAGGAATTCTGCTGTTGGATGGGGGCCATATTTGGGGTCAAACATAAACCCTAATTGCTTACCACTTGTGGTCATCAAATATTCTGTGGCACTTGTTTCTGTGAGTAAGGATGTTAACTGTGGTGTCCTAACCAAATTTCCCTTTGCCATTCTTCCTGCTCAACTTCCCCCTGCAGTATCCATGTGAGAGACAAGTTACTTCCTGTTCTACTTTGCACTGTTGAACTATACTGTCAAAGAGTGATTGTATTTCTATGGTGAGTGATATAATGTGACCTATATATATATATATATATAAAGAGCCTGAATGCCACCTCTGCTTTTGCACAATGAAGGGAACCCAGTTCCTGCAGCTCTGAGATCAAGTGTCACGTCTCTGCAGCATAATTTGCCCTTTTCCCCCAATTCTGCATGGGAGCATCATTGGGATCATATTCCATGGTCTGTTGAGGAACCGATCTTGGTGCAGTGACAGACTCTCTGCAACATTGTCTCCTCTCAGGACTGTGAAGTTCATCTTGCATGAGATAATGCTGCTCTGGTTAACTTAGCCAGGATTTCCCACCCCATCACTGTTCCTCAAGGGTGGGTGTGTGGGGCCCTCATATGCAGCAGCACCCAGCAGAGACTGCATAGGAGCATAGCTAGCTATGCAGGGAGCGATGTTGCAGTTGAGGCCAAAAAGAAGCACTACAGAGGCCCTCCTGTAGGTCTCAGGACATCCATAGGTTTAAGAGTTAATACCTGCTGCCCACTCCACATGGAGAGTGAAGCCCAGCATGCAATAGAACAGCTGGGTGAAAACTGTAAGACCAAACGTTTAGAGTTTCCTGTCTCCAAAGTGGATTTTTCCAGTGTGAGGGAGAATTGGACCCCCAGATCTCAAAAGTGGATCCACATGGGGAGATCCTTGCATGTGTGGAGTCTCACTGAAACCAATAGGGCTCTGCACAGGCACAAGAGCCTGATTGCAAGAATCAGGGGGATAGTTTAAAAATGCTTTTTGGTCCTTGAGGATGAGGTATGTTATATAAAGGTAAGTTGTTATTAATTATTATTATTATAAGAAAACTGCTGCACTTTTTCTTTTGGCAACAAAATGCCAGGGCAAAATAAACCCTTTTTTTGTTTGTTTGTTTTACAAACCAGAAAAATGTTATTTTCCCCCCTCAGGTGGGAAGAAATTTGTCTTTTGCTTCAAGTTACAGGGGAAAGAAATATAGAGAGAGCTGAATGGCTAATGTATTCTTACCACAAATATTAGGCAGACTATAGCTCCTAAGGGACCTGACCTAATTGTCTAATAAAACTGAAATCATTTCAAGCCGAATAGGACATGCTATGGCTGTTAAGGGGACATGATGACTGCCTTTTCCTGGAAACTGTTAGTAGGTGGAACTGGAGAACGATTGAAGGGAGATCTGGCTAGTTGGAGCAATGTGGAGCCATAAAGCTATCCTGTAACTAATACTGTCTTGTTTCACATGCAGTGTTGTCACTAGGTGCAGTATGGCCTGATGTCACAAGCACATTTGGGAACCATGACCACCTGTGTGTTAATCCCAGCTCTGACACTGACTTGCTGTGTCGAACTGGGCAAGTCACTTAGTCTTTCAGGGGGCCGATTCATGGTTCCCTTGCAGCCTGGTGGAAAGAGGTTGCAAGGCAAGTGCATGGGCTCTACAGGGAATACATTTAGTGCAGGAAACATTCCCCCACCGAACACATAGCTGGCTCTGGGCCTCACCTCAGGAGCACCCAGTGCAGCAGCCATGTTAGAGCTAGGCCGGGGGCAACCTATGCAAAGACAGGGTGGGGCCAGTGCAGTCCTATGAGCCTGCTGCAAGGCCCACAGGGGCAGAGAATTTATTGTAGCGAGGGTGCAAATTTGGGTGCTCAAGGCTGTCCTACTCAATCCTGGCAGCTGAATCTAGGCTCTACACCAGCACCGAGGTGAATTTGACCCTTTGCCTGAGTTATGTCAGTTGTGAAATAGGGATAGTAATGCTCTGCTTTCCTGTCTCATCAAGGTGTTGTGGGATCTGCTAGCTGAGATATGTAAAGTTCACAGGAGACACAGAGTAAGTTCTGTATATAATGTTGTCAGGTACTAGTCTCTGTCAAAACATCTCACCTTCCACCTGCACAATACTGCTCTGCAAAAGTTCTGCGCCTGCTCCCATCAAAGTTAACAATAGGATACACGCTATTGACTTCAGCGAGACCAGGATCTGGCCCAAAGAGAGTTACTGAGCCAACTTCATACCTATTCTAAGGCACTGCTGGATTAGAGACGTACCAGATGGGTGGTTTGGAGAGAGTTTGTACCCTGCAGTTTGTCTTTTCTGTTGCCTGTTCCTGACCTTTCCAAAAGTATGTTAAAATGACTACAATCCAAGAAGGCATATTGCATATAAAATGAATGACAGCTCCTAGCGCCACCAAGAAAATCAAACCCTTTGTTTATTTAAGTTTTTAAAAAAATACATCTGGGAGGAGAAGTCACTGGGTTATAAATGAGCTCCCTGGCCACCACCAAAAAATAATAATTATAATAAAAATAATTGTACCATATTCCCTGATAAAGCAGTGCCAGAAAAGCTCTTGGGGATCAAGTTTTTGTCAGTCCCCAGCTTTTACCAATTTAAATTCTTGGCAGCATATTAAAAAAATTGTATAAGGTATTTGAGACTGCAATCCCTCAGGTACTAAATCTAGTGTTTCCTGGCAATAGATGAATGTTGCTGGAGTTAAAATCTAGCACCAGAGCACCAGATCTCCGTAGCTGTTCATATTTATACTTAACAGATAAATATGTCATTCTTTCAATATTCCTTTACACAGCCAATTTTTTCTCACATACTGTATTTTTTTCTGATAAAAACAGAGTTAGAAACTTCTTACCAGTGACTGACATCTTCCTGTTTTGTTTGCTTTTCAAGTTGCTGGGATGCATCTTTTCTACTTGGAGATTCCCTGCTATACAGTGCAGTTTGATTACAGAAGACCAGGTTAGTAGCAAAGAAGGAGATTACAGTACAGAGTCCTCCAGATGTAAAACTGTCCTATCAGTGAGTTTGCTTCAGCAATATACACCAATAGTTCCCTTGCAAACCCTGGGCTTTTAACATAACATTATGCCGTTGGCACGAAAGAGGAGCCTGATTCAAACCCCCAGATCTGAGTACTCTTGAGTTTTGCAGGGAGTTCAAAATTTGAACCCAAATCTGGAGCTAAATTTGGCAGCTGGCCTGATCTACACAATAGACCAAACCAAAACTAATAACCCAAGTATTTCTTTACCCCAACCCCACTCCCTTCCCTGAACTTTGGTGTTTTCGAAATTGGGAGCCAGATCAAGTGTTGTAGCTTGGCCATCCCTAATAGGGAAATGAGAGGTTAATATACTGCACCTATGGGCCTAGGTGCCTCTTGCTTGTATCAAGTAAAGCCCTTTCTTTTAAAATGTATTTGTTAAAGCATAACAGGTAAATAAACTGTATTCCACTGCATATGATAAATGCATAGCTTGTTCGCAAAGGGCAGAGATAGTGGCCCAGATTCTCTCCTGCACTGAGATCCACCCAGTAGGAGAGGGTAGAGAACTATCAGAGAGCCAGTTACAGCTCCCTTATATATTGGGCCAGGTTTTACTGGCTCCCATCCTGGGACCATGTGCCAGGTGGACATTACACTCCAGCCACACGTCCTTTGTGCTCTTCTCTATCCACAGGCCACCCTACAGCAAGACTGCACGGGGGACTGGTGTAAGAGCCAGCTATGCCAGTTCTAAGCTTATTGAGGACTCCCCCAGGCTTAGGGCTTCTCCAGATGGAGAGAGACAGCATCTTTCCACTCCCTTTCATCACAGGATCCGTTCAGAGGGTGGCGTCAGTCCAGAAGGTCTAGACCGGTAGCTTTATTACTAGACACATAACTTGACCTTGCAAGGGAATGGGAGTATTGCCATATACTTCAATGAGCTCTTGATCAGATCCATGATGCATTAGATAAGAAATGCACTTGCTTTGTCACAACCTTATCACATAGCCCAGTGAACCAAACATCCTCCATAGATGTGTTTTAATATTGGTGCATAGGCTTACAATCTTCTGTGTTGTTAAAACTGCTTACATACACACACACAATTAATAATCCTTTGTTCCTGTAAATTCCTGTATTTTTAAAGGTTCAGACTCAATTTTTTTCCTGTTGTAACTCAGTGACTTCACTCAGCTGACACCAGTGATGAATTTGGCTCTCAATGTGCCATGACTGCTTCAACCAAAAAATCTATATATATGTATATATATATATGCACCAACATCATGTGGACATAATCTCCCCTAGCTTTGAGGGCAATAGTTAATGTGACCTATTCATGCAGGGCATTAAGTTCTCCCTGTAAAAAATAATGAATTCAACTCACTCAGCTTCAGTGTGTTAACAATAATTAAACAACAATAAATGAGAAGAGGCAGCAGCTACAGTGTGCAAAATCATTCATACATTTTGGCTGCATAGCTACTAAAGCACCAAATTCTTCTCTGATGCACAGCCTCGTGAAATCAGTAAAGTTATCCAAGACAAGTCAGGGCAGAAAATGACTCAGATTGTAGTTCATGTCCCTTCAGCAGAAAATATTATCCAGCCTTTCATGTTGTTTGAGATTCCCAGCACTAAATAAATGTTGTGGTCTGCTGGGTCCTCCAAAGGCAGGGAAATAGAAGCACAAGGGTTAGTCCCTATCTCTCGGAGATACCGCAGGCCAAAATTTGCCTTGAAATCACACAGGCCCCTCCCTCCCATTGACCTCAATGGGAATGGCACATGAGCAACTGAATGCAAAATTTGACTCTTTGCATGTTTTCCCCCCCTGCTCCTTTTATTGTTTTGTAAGAGACCTGTTTTTGCAACTAGGAGAGAGGCTACATGTGTGAAATTGAACTGAGGGGTGAGCGGTGGAGGTGAAGAGAGGTTGGGTAGGAGGGGGCAGGTATGCGTATTCTATTCAGCTCCTTATCAATAAAACCCATTTGGGGGATTGAACATGAACCTAATAATCAGATCCTGCTTAAGCTTGTGCTTCCCCGGTAATTGACTCTCGCATATTGATTAAGATGTTGATGTGTCCCAGGATTTCTCAGTGGTAATGCAGCTGAGACTGGGCTTCTTCTCCTGGCAGTTCTCAGCACTCACTGTACTGTCACCACACTCACTTTAATGGATAAAGCTGTCATCCTAAAGCTAGAATGTCTTGCAGGCACATAGACGAAATTAACTGTTCAATAATTTATGGGACATGGAAAAAACTTTACTCAACAACTTCAATTGATTGCTCTAAGTGTTTTGACTGCACTCGCCTGTTTTGCATAAAGTCAGCTACTTTGGAGACCCTGATTTCCACTTGCAGTAACTTCTTGGCCCTTTCTATCATAAAAGTTTTAAAGAGCTTTAGTTTGCTTAAAGGGATTTTCCTGTACAGTGCAATCATGACATTTTGACTTTTCCCCCATAGGTTCATGAGAAATCCAAAACCTTCAATGAAATCAGACTGGTGGGCTCAGCACATGGCCAGAGTAGACAGTATGGATATCTTGTTATAGAAATATCACACTAATTGGATTAGTTTTAAGATATCCTTCTTTCCAAATCAGGTACCATTAAACACAGACTACCCAGGGACTGGACTACTCATGGCATAAATATTGGGCTATAGAACCTTTCATCTCTAGGATGTTGGTTCAAATCCAGCTCAGCCTGGTAATGACTGAAATATATTGTTATTTGGAGGCTGTTTGGTACCATCAGTGAAATGAGCTGGTGGTCTTTCTCCAGTCCTTAGATGTCCTATATCACAAAGAACACTGTCACTAAACAGAAAGGTCATGACTTGACTAGGCCCAGATACTAAATTACACTCTTAAGATGGCAGAATGAGATTGGCAGGGAAGTTAGCTGTCTCTTATATCAGTTGCATAAAGAACTTCAGTCTATGGGGCTGTCAGTCTACACTTTTCAGTAGTGCCAGATACACTAAACACAAAGCAATCTCCACTATCTGCCTGCCTGCTGGTACTGCTGAGTATTTTTTCTAATTTTCTTGTCTTTTGTAATCATCATTTCTTGTTATTACTTTTGCAAAAATTACAGGGTGCCACAGAAATAAGCAGTGAATATTTATCCCCAGTTTCTTATTTTGGGGGCTCAGCCAGAGTGCTGTGTGGCCAGGGCCGGCACTGAGCACAGTTCATAATGCTGTCAAATCCCTTTACATCAAGCTACAGTTATCCAAAACCTCTCCGTTAACCAAAGTGTAGTCAGATCCTTAGACAGGAATGCCCAGCATTCGGTGATCTCCTGTTTCTCCAAAGCTCTGTTTTCCCCAAACTTTCAAATATTCAATGAAACTTTCAGCTCAGTGGGGTGGTACTGTAAGTAGAGTAATGAACTCTATGTGTGGGGTGATGTGTATCACTAGCTGATGCAGGATAGAATTAAAAATGCTCAAATGTTTGCCAACCCCTGCCCCCCACTGCTAAGAGTTAGCAGACTTTCTCCTTTACCTCCAGGGGTAGAGCCTTGGGAAAGGAGGATGTGAGTTCTAGCCCTACTGTCACAATGAAACAATAAGTGGCCCCACCACAGAATGTTGGACTGGAAGAGACTTTGAAAAGTCATCTAATTTATCTCTCCCTGCACTGAGGCAGAGCATCCCTGACAGGTGTTTGTCTAATCTGTTCTTAAAATCTCCAGTGACAGGGATTTAATGACTTCCCTGGGTAACCGGTTCCAATACTTAACTATACTTACAATTAGAAAGTTTTTCCTAATATCTCATCTAAATCTCCCTTGCTGCAAACTAAACCAATTACTTCTTTTCCTACCCTTGGTGAACATGGAGAACAATTGGTGCAATCTTTTGAAGACTGTTAATATGTCCCCGCTCAATATTCTCTTCTCTAAACTAAACATGCCCAATATTTTAATCAAATTGACAACTATAAAGTGCCAAGTGGCTTCAAATTTGTTACAGGAAAAGAAACTCTCTTTCTAATTTGTTTTATTTCAGTCAGCATCTGAAGAGTTAACCTGTAGTTTTCTAGGGCCACATCTAGAAGAAAAGCAACCATGGCACATACAATGTGAAGAGAAAATCAAAACAGAAAGAAAAAATAATGAAAGCATACACAGTCATGTTTATTTGCTTTTCTCCCTTCAAGGTGTTAATCCTCTGTTACTGAGAATATTCCCAGAATGTTTCCCAGATGGAAACACAAGTGCACCAGCATTTCCTGCCTTTATATACTATGTTTTCATTTGCTCTCCTTTGAGAAGCTCCTTCTATCCGATCTCACAGAGTGGGAGAGGATGTGTTGATTTCCAGTTTATTGTAGCGCACAGTAGTTTAGCACAACCGTCAGAATTTGCAGTAGTCTTGGCTGCTGTTTGCTGCAGTGTGTGGTATCTGTTCGAAGTCCAGACCTCTGAAAGGATCCCCTAGAGTGCTAGAGCTGGGACTCTTTGGATATCAAAGGCCAAATTAAAAATTTATTCCAGTGTTTGAAAAATATCTGACCAACTCTTGGTATGGATTAAATCTCCCTTGCCTTGCAAGCATTGCCAATTGAGAAATGAGTATTTATTTCTAAAGAGAAAAAAGGCCCAAATTGCTGTGCCCTAAACTGATGCAGGTTTGTTTCCTAAATCATCACTGGAAAAGAGACCTGCTAGACCTTTCAGGGAGGCTGCAGACCTCCTGGCCTTTTTATCCCCTACCACCTAAGTCAATCTCCTCTTCGCACCACACAGTAGATCAATCCTCCTGTTATTACAGTATAAAGAGAACCGCCCCACTGGGAAATCAGTATGCGAGAAGGCAACCCCAGGAGCCCTCCGGCATTGAACTGCAATGTTGGCACTCAAAAAATGCAGCACATCTAGTAATAATGAGTGTAGTGCATGTAGCTATGTAACTGTTCTGATTTCAATTTCTGTGTCTTGCACCTTACAATTATTAGGCGTCTGCTATCTGCAGAAGTCAGCTACCATTTTGTGACAAAGCGCTTATGCTGCACGTTACAGAGCAGACACATGGGGCTCTTTCAGGAAGACTTTATTTTCATTTCCCTCCTCCCCCCTTCCCTGCCACAATATAAAATAAAAGTCAATCAGACTGTATTGACATAACATAACAATGACTTGGCAGCATTACCCAAATGGGGATGTTATTGAGAGCAGAAGGATGTTTCATTTGCCTCAGCCTTGTGTGGAGCACAATCACTCTGCGATTGTGTTCTTCCCCTTGTGCTCTTACCCTTTTTGGGGAAAGTTATTAAGAAAGTAGTAGCAAAAAAGCTCCAGCAAGACCAACTTTTCATCAATATCAAGGAAGCCTTCCAGTTAGGCTTCAGACCTGGATATATGTGGGGAAGCAGAACTCATTACCTTAGTCAATAATCTTCACACAGCTATGGATGAAGGACCAATTTCTATGCTCTTACTGTTAGATCTATCAGTGGCCTCCCAACATGTCACATATCAGGAATAGATGGGGGTACTTAATCTGATTTCCTTCTTTCTTTTCCAAGAAAGCTAAAGAAGGGCAACTCTTTCATGACTCAAAGACTCACATTGGCAGACTCCCCACAGGATCACTCCTAGCACCTCTTCTATGTCAGATCACTAGGAGAAATTGTAAAAGTTCAAATGTCAACAATAGGCTGATGACACCGTCCTCCAACTTCTTTTCTCATTAGGAACAAACAATGCAGTGATCCAACCACATGGCTGGTTCAGACAAAGCTGCTAAACATGCAGTTGCAAGGGACCTAGTTGATACTATCTTGATGGTTATTGCTCATACTTCAGTGCTGTGTGGTGTTTACTACAAGCTGCTGCAACCTTTATGAGCTCTATAATAAGGTGACACCCCTGGAGTATCAGCATGTCTACCTTTTTATTAAAGCTCTGACTGAGACACATTGCCACCTCTTGCTCCTATTTACCATGAAATATCCATCCACAGTTCTTCTGATAGCCTTAAGAAACACATGCATCAGTTATGGACTGGTGGGGAATGAACCACTTACCTGTCCCTGTTTTGCATGGGATTGGAGTTTGCAGCAAGTGGAAGGAGTAGGTCACAAGCTGAATCTTGGGGTTTGCAAATGTGAGTCCTAATCAAATGGCTTTTCCAGGGCCCCACATATTTTGGAATTGATCCAGTCCAGCTGCCCAAGTGTCTAAAACAAACACTTGGTTGAAGCGCAGCTGGCTAAAGCTGTACACAGCTATGACTAAGCTCATGCAGGCAGGGAGGAGAAAGTAAAACTTTGGCTAGTGCAATAGTTTATGGTTGCTACCGTTGTGTGATAAGTACTCGGTATATTCACTGCAATGAAGAATTGCCTTTGTTTGGGATCTTAAGGATAGCTTCACTCCTTGTTGAGCATGCCCCAGTCTTCCTGGCTGCAGAAGATTTTTGATTATAAGACTTGCCGCTTCTCTCAAGCTGTTGGTTATTTCTTGGGAGCACCTGGGATCTTAAAAACTCATTACTTTGACTTCTTTTTCAGAGGGGGAAAGAGAAGTCATTATCCACTTGAAAAGCTGGAGGAAGCCTTGACTTTTACACTTAACCTTCTCCTCTTTGCAATGGTGCCAGAGTGAGTTGCATCACTGGTCAGAGGTACTAAATTAAGCAAGTAATGAAAATAAGTTAGGAACCCCCTATGTTGCGTCCTGTACAGACATTCCATTCCATTCAGTTCAGCACTGTCTGACCCGTGAGGGGGGAGGTTGTAATTCAGAAAGGGGCTAGGGAAGGAAGAGGGACAATCCTTTCTGATGCCTTCTTACTTCTCAGTAGTGCAGTGGCACGTGAAAGTGTACAAATGTGTGATTTTCTAGGGGAATTGTAGTTTTATTGTTTGTTTGGCTGTCCTGTGAAATATTAGATACTGGTCACTGATCCTGCACTTGCAGGGCTAGTATACTGGTCCCACATGGCAAAACCCATCTTCCTGTGAGAAAGGACGTAGAAGGGTTTTTTCCATGCACACAAAGCAGGCATGTATACTCTTGGTAACAATGACTTTTATTTTTAGATGAAGAGAAGCATAAAAGAGCAAAAGTAAAGTCTCCAGGAGAGAGCACACAGAGGGTGTCACCTCTGACAATCTGTACTGAGCCCTGCACTCCTGCAGAGCTCTAAGAAATTTAAATGTGCACTACACAGGAAACAAAAGGGACTAACTGTTTCACACACCTCTGGATGGAGAAATAGAATAGTGAGGGACCTAAATGTCTTTAAAATGTTTTGATTTTGCTCTACTGTCAGGGGCCTTCAGGATTTTCCCAGTTACTGTGCAAGGCACAGAGAATCTACAAAAATGAGTAAACCAAGGTTTACCAAGCAGGCAGGCTTGGCAATCATACTGGTATCCTAGTCCTGTCCTTTTTAACATGGCTGTCAAGTGTGACTGCCAGTGGGAGATCATGGGCCAGTTTCTGATCTCAGTTACACCCCTATAAATCCCAGGGGAAGCCCATTGATTCCAGAATCTGGACCCAAATTAAATCTGGGTTCTGATTCTGATTTCACACTGTTTCACATGGGCAAATTCTATTGACATCAGTGGAGCTTGTCTTGATTTATGCTAGTGTGAGTGATAGCAGAATCAGGTCTGTGTAGTCTGGGTGAACAGCTGATAATGAATTAGAATCATTCTGAAGCAAGGGCCATGCACCAGCCTGAACTGTTCTGAAATTTAGGATAAATGTAGTGTCTTTCTCTAGCTACCAACAGTCTCCCATCCCCGGTCCCACTCGGTTTATTTTTGACTCTGCAAAATCCCTGGTGAGATGTTGGCAGGTCAGATGTTAGGCTGGATGCTCCCCTCAGATTTTACATAAAAGGCTTAAGGTATGCAAAACATTATGAGATACATCTGACCTCTGCTAAGGGATCCCTCTAGGACTCATGGACTATAATCAGGGCTGGTGAGTAAGGTGATATTAAACGCTCTTACACCTCTCTCCCAATGTATAAAGGAATCTACATGGATGTTACACATGCAGAGGAGCTGGAAGAAATCCCCAGTCCTGCTTTACTTTATATCATCTTCCAGCTCCTCAGTGTGTAAGTTATGCCAAGCTACACTCCCTTACACAGCAGTAGAGTGGGGGCAAAGGACTTTGAAGGAGCTTAACTGAGTCTTACACACACCCCCTTATATAACACCGCTGATTTGGCCCTCTGGATCTAGGCTGGGAAGATCAGCCTAAGAGTTGATTGTATTTGGATAATAAGAGCAGCAGAGTCATGTAGCAAGTCAAAGAAAGGGGTGGAGAAGAGGAGGAGGAATCTAGAGTTTTCTTGGGAATATGAAGAAGGAGGAAGAAGGCTGGGTCACAAGGGTAGGACATAAAAGAGAGAGAAGACCTCTCTGAGGTCAGATGCATTCTGATGAATTTGAATAAGGTTCTACACACTTGAAGGTGTTTTCTAAACTTCCTAATCTTGTTACATTTTCCCATTACTAGTCCTGAGGTGAAGTGATTTATGAATATACATACCCACACTGTTCATTGCGAGCATCTTGATAAGATAAATACATCACACAGCAGGAGCCTCTACTGCATACCACCCTCGTTCCTTAGAGAGAAATTCAGTGGTGTGGGCCCAACAGTCCCTCTCTGGCACATAACGGTTGTGCAGTTTAGTTTTTCATTAAAAAAGCCCCATTGAGATGTTTAAACACAGATTTCCTTGTAAGAGTGAATACACTGAATTTCCCTCCATCCAATAGTCTTCCATTTAATTGGTATAAAGCAACTTGCCCTTGGCTACATACTCCCTTGAAATTGCACAAGAAGACTCGCTAAAAAGGCATAGGTAAATATTTTACATGGTGGATTAGGAGCACAGCTGTCATTAACCAGAACCGGAATTGCGCAGTTGATTTACCCCCTCACTGTGCTGGAAATGTACCCAATGGAATGCAAAGACCTGGCTCCCAAGTGCCATCTTATGAAGAAGGTGCAGTACAATTTCATTTAATATTGTGTATGTTTCCATTAGCATGAATCAATTGCTCTCCATCCTCATTTTAAGACTCTCTCTTTCTCTAGATTACAATTCTATTTCCAAGCGTCTGCCAATCCTCACTAGTCCTTCCATACAACCCTGCAATGTTTCAATAATATAAGATACAGCACCTTGGCTTTCATTGTGTTTATACCTTGTATTCATAATTAGAGATATGCTGGAGGTGAAGTGCCTTTCTCTACCATTGCCAAGAAAATGGACCTCTGTACTTTATAGGGAAAGCCCAGCCCATGGTTAATTTGCGACCTAAGATATGTCATGGGAGCTAGTGGCAGGGCTGCCTGAAAACCGTGCACCTGAAACAAGAGAGTCAAAATGATTAAAAATGTCACTGAAATCAACAGGTTCCTACAAACATTTTGATTTTGACTGCATTTTTGATGGAAATCTGTGCTGCTGAAAATGTTTCGACCAGCTCTAGTCACAACACAGCAGCTATAAAAGTCTGTCTATGACCAACCTTCAACATGTAAATCTGTGCTTCCTCCTAACTGATCCTGGCTTTTGTTTTGAGTTCTTTGCTAATAAGTAATGAAAACCTTACAGCCTTACAGCTTGTTTTGTGGTTGCAATTACGTAAGCATTATTAATAAAGAAACAATGTCAAAACTGTGTGAAACCAAACACACATTTAACCACTTGCAATAAACAGATATAAAACAACAGATGTCTCAGTTTTTGTTCTCTAATGATTTCATCCCTTGTTAAAAATAAATGTCTAGTTTAAAAAAAGAAAAGGGCTTTTATCCACTCTTACAAATTAATTGAATCCAGAGTCTGGTACTGCAACTAAGGACTTATTTTTTTAAGTTTACTGCAAAGTAAGCCAAGAATTCAAGGTAGTAAATGGAGTAGCACTTATTTGCCCCAGATGAAGCCCTGGCCCCTAATATCAATCTGTGATGGAGCCAAGATACAACATTTATATCCAGTTCCAAACTTCCTCAAAGTTTGGGGAAAAGAAGTGATTTTCAATCTGAGGTTTTTGATTTAGCCCATTATACTGATACAAGCAATTTACAAAATTTGCATCAGAACTTTACGAAGGCACAATGAGGTCTTTTGGGTCTGGAGTTTTGGTTAGAATCCATCTTTTATACCAATAACAGTGTAACTAAAATGAATCTAACCAATGACATAATAACTAGTGATGGGGCAGGCTCAAAGAGGTAGCGTTTGTTTTTATGCAAACATCCAAAGTCCAGATGATTATCTGAATGCTGGGCTGCAAACAGTGGCAGACCTAATAGGAGGGGTGTGTGTGTGTGGGGAGGGTGGATGACCCCCCACACAACAGCTTTTAAGTGCGTGTATGGCACCTTTCCAAGCATATTATGCAATTGACAAAAGGAGGTGTATGACTTGGATTTTCACATAGTGCTGGTTAGTGAACTTGCTTGCACTCAGTTGGCAGTGGTAGCTCCTGTCCCGCAGACTGGGCTTAGGTCCCTACTCCGGGCACCACAGCATGAAGAGCCCCATGGGACTGGAGCTGCTGCTGCCAGGTGAGTGGAGCTGCTGCTGCAGCTTGCTGCTGCTTGCTCTCCAATAAATAGGATGACCAGATGTCCCATTTTTAGAGGGACAGTACCTGTTTTTGGGACTTTTTCTTATATAGGTACCTATTACTCCCCACCCCCTGTCCCTTTTTTTCAGTTGCTATCTGGTCACCTTACCAATAACCCATTGTCCCCCCAACTCCACCAGTGGCTGGAAATCTTACTATATTATTTTAATACACTTCCCTGCAAGATTTCATACATTTCTTGGTTCTACTTATGCCAGAAATACCAGAACACTTCTTGTGGAATTTGAGTATTTCTTATTCCAGTGCTGACAGGTAGTGTAAAAGTTACAGAAAATGGAAGGGGAAAATAAGTCAGACATTTAAAGAGATTTAGGTCCAAAAGCGGGCAAGGCTTGATGGCTCAGAGGTTAGGGAGAAGTTATTATTTAACCAAAGCATCCTTAGTAAGAATATCAGGCATTCACTGAAAAGAGTCTCTGACATTAGCTCCACAATATCATAGAAGTTGAATACATTTTTGATTTAGCTAAAGCGTAAAGTATAGTCTTCTGTCTACAACTAGAAAACCATTTTGTAAGTCATCTTATTTATTGGACTCTATTCTCAAACAACAAAACGGCCAATAATTGAAGAAGGTGTTCAAAGTGTTGCAATTTCCCGCCTTTTTTTAACTTTTAAAAAAAAACCCTTATATTGATTACATGTTAATATTGTCATTTTGGAGCAGATTTTAGCTTCTGTTTCTTTGCTAGTGCTGAATATGCTGTGTCCCTGTTTAAAATGGCAGTTGATCAGCAACTTATCTCTTCTCTAGTGATCTGGACCATCATTTTTAACTTACCAGTGTTCCTGATCCCAAAACAACTGTCTGTGCACTTCGCTACAGACCCTGCAAAATGTAAAGCACATGGAGGTACTTGCAAAATGCATTATGGGAATCACTCTTTAGCCAATAGCACGGTACCAACTGCAGGATATTTAAATAAAATGTTTTCTCAAGTTGAAAGCAACTCATGAATTAGCACAATCTGCACATTATCCTCAATGGGCCAAAATCCCACCAGGGATTTGGCTCAGATGTACTGCCAATGTTATTGTACAGTGAAGGGGTTGCGGTGCTGCCATTACTTAGAAAAGAAAGTAAACTCAAAACTCTCATGCCCAACCTGCTGATTGTTCAGATGGAAGCTGAAGACCACATAGCAAATATATATATATATATATATATATAAAATAATCCCTGCGTCTTTGCCAACATTACATCCTCCGGAACACACTAATGTTCAAGGTTATGTGTGAGCAAGATGGCTGCCATGTTCACCTGCACAGTAGTGTCTTCATTACTAAAACATGACCAGCACTACTCACAAGTTTAATGCATTTTATGAGTGTGAAAGATGCTAATCAAAACCAAATTCTAGTGTGTTCTACTTGGCACATTTAAAACATTGCTATGGAAACACATAGAACTCTTCTAGTATGCTAGAAGTACCAAGATCTTTTCCCCCCATGCAGCCACTATTAAATGCAGAATAAGTCTGTGCACTCTGCAAATACCCTCACATTCATACTTACTCTATTAAATCCCAGGTACTACCAATTAAACTCTTTTCTCTGCATAGTTAATTTATAACACTCGCTTCAATGTAAAGCTGAATTTTCATCATCTGGTTTGGGAATAAAGGTCAAAGTTTAAATCTATATGTAATACCATTTCTTGAAAACTGGATTTGTGGGACCCTTTATGTGGATATTACCTATCTTAAGGGATTTCATATGAAAAAAAACCCCAACCCTTGAAAGCCCAGCAACTGAGACTGACCTTTTGCTTTAACCTTTAGCAAACATGTAAATAGGTTATTGCTTGTGTTTCTGTTTTTCAAACATTATAATTATACTTCCAAAAAAAATCCCTTGACAGTCTGTGTTGATCGAAGACATGCAAATGACTTTGAATCTAAGAAACTTTGCTCTTTGACTTATAGGCTACAGGGTAAAGGTTAAAATAACAAGCTTTGTTGTCCTGTTTGCAACAATTTCTTTTGAAGCTTTATGCCTTCAGCTAAAGTGATCTACTGTAATATTCTAATATGCAAATCTCAGGGTCTTTGATTGTCATGACAAAGGGGAAAGTTTACAGTTTTACTTAATTTGGTATTTGATTAAGTTTTTGTAGACAACATTAATAAAAAAAATCTGTGTGCACACAGACAGACAGACAGATGTGTGCACTTGTGCAAACATGGAAGGTAGCTGGATATCTGTGGCTTTATGAAAGAAAATTTGGCTTTGTCTACACAGCCATTTGTATGTGCAAAACTGGAGCCTCAATTTGAGAAGCCAGGCTGGAAAATGTGGGCTCTGTAATTCTACTGACAGTTATTTTATAATATGTTTCAAGTTTATTAAAAATAAGTCAAAAATAAAAAAAGTATTAATTATTATAAAGGATGTCTGGTTAAGGGAGACTATACCTTGGTATGGATGACATATTTTTATATTACCTTTTCTTTTACACGCTTAAAATGTTTATGTAATTTATTGAGATATTATAGTATTATAGTATGAAAATACCAAGGACTTGGCCTGCCTTAGCAAAGGGGAAAGTTCACATTTATTTAGAGCTAAATGCTGGCATCTTTAATTTGGTATCTGACAAACATGCTTCAGGCCTGGAGGATACGCAACAGTAGAATCACTGCTATAAGATGCTCATGGGTGGTGGTGTCTCACACAGAAGGGACAGGGCCGCGGGGGTAGCCTCCCCGAAGTGGGGTGGGGGGCGTCCTCCCGCGGCTGATGTGCTGTACTATCAATTTGCGGTATTCTAGTTTACATGTAGCTAAAGAACCACAGCTGTTTCATACATCAGAGAATAAACAAACAAAGCAAACAACTCCCCCTCCCCCTCACTGTAGGACCAGAATTCTCTCTGGCCACATGCAACTCCCATTAACTTCGGTGAGTCTTCTGCTGTTGCAACTATTGGGCCAATCAAACCTCAGAGCAAATTCAGCTGTGACATGAATAGTAGCCTAAATACACTCTGAGTGTAAGCTGATCAGAAAAAAGATGTAAATAGTGAAGTAATGTAGGCCACATTGATTTGCCCTACATCCTATGTTATCTATCACCCTCCTAGTTGCTTATTACACTACTGACCTTTCTTCCCTTTCAGAATGAAAGCTACAACACACTGAATGCCTAATCAATGCAAATATTTTACCCCTGTACAACCATTTTCTGATCAGTTTACATCATCATTTATGTCCACTGCTGAATTTGGCTAAGAGACACCTATGGGAAATGCACCTACTTTCCCCAGGTATGGAGTTGACCCTGTGTTTTTAACCCATTTTTTCTCTTTTTGATAGCTGGATGCCACTAACTGGAACCCTTTGTAGTAGAGAGCCCTTCCCTATACAAAACTCAAATGGAAAAAATCCAAGTTACGTCCTACATACTTTAAAATAACACTTTCTAATGATTCCTTATGATGTTGACACATTTACAATGTTGATTTAAGGAGAATGGGGAGTGTAGTTCTGCCTGACACCAGGGATATAAAGTTATTGGCCTGCTGTTTAGTCACATTGAAGTGACTGTCAATAGTGCCAAAATGCTAGGTATTCATAACTTAGACAACAGACAAAATGGCCTCTGAGAGAGCGAGAACCCCTTTTGAAGGCTCCCTCTTACTGCTCCTCTAAGACTGGATTGAACTGGGTCGTGGGTACGACATACTGTAATTATTAATATATTTGGCTTTACAGTGTCTGAACTTTTTGTGAACCATTTCAGCACAAATTTAGATTCTGTACCATAATACCTGCTAAAAATTTTTCTTCCTTCCTTCCTTATTCTGGGCTGGATCTAATCTGACTGTAAATGTTTGTCAGTCTTCAGATGCTCTAATTTTTTGATCACATGGTCTGACATGAGCCTGATTCTTTCAATATTTCTTTTTTCCGCCCTGGGGAAATTTAGATCTGTTTCTGGCATGTGTCTCTCATCTTCCTTTGTGAACACAGAAGGAAAAAAAATCATTTCATTTATTTCTTTTTTTTAACAAAGCCTTCTTCTGTCAATAAATTACTCCTGCCATATTTTAAAGGCCCTATTGTCTCTTTCACTGACCCCATGTTTCTTATGTACTTGAAAAATTCTATTTAAATCTTAATTTGTGTGGTAAACTTCTTTCCATTCTTCACCGTTGCTTTTTTTAATTTTGTTTTTGCACTTCCATTCTATTCTTTCTCCAGCTCATTTTAGATTCAATATTTTAAACTTTTCATGTATCCTTTCCTCATCTCGTTACTTTGTCTTTTCCCCTTCCTTGTTCTTTATTAGGTTTGGCAACTCAGTAGGTGGCACTCTTACTCCTGAGTCAGTGCTGAATCATGGCCCAGAATGAAGTCAGGAGGGCACTGTGACACCTTTCAGATGCGATGGGAAACTGGGGTTCTGACTGCTTGTTCTCATTAAAAATCTCATGATACATTCTGCAAGAATAGGTGTGTTAACTCCTGTCTCCCAGCCAGATTCCAGCTTGAGTGATTATATTCTGCTTAACTAAATTCCCCTTGTAATTTCAATTGGATATATTAATCTTTACTGTGGATCCTAATCTGTTATGCTGTGTTACCATCGGCCGTTAAATAGATGCCATGTTCCACCCTAAAAGCAACAGGATAAAGAGATTTTTGTATATATGGTCTGTATATTGGTTTTTCTACTTTTTAAAACACTTTAGGATGAAAAGTACTAATTGTAAATTGTTGTTTTTTGCTTTGCATCAATGATTCATTGCTAGAATTCAAACATAACCCTTGCATGCCCATTAATTTACTTGTAGACACTTTCCATTTCTCCTTCTCCCTTTCCCATGATTGCTGTACCTCAGCACTTCCTTAGTCTTTCAAATTCTGTGCAGTGTTGAAATTTACCATCCTTACTTTTGCCCGTTTCATTCTCTTGGTAGTCTTATTACAAACCTAACCAGAGCAGGGTGACTATTGCTTAGCTCTATCACTAGACTAAAAGCTTCAGCCAGGACTACTTCTAATAATTCCCACTTGCATATGCCTAAAAGGGTTAGAGCAGGCTGGTACAGTGACCATAGTGCCATCTGTAGAATTCATGCTACTGGTCCTCATAGTCAGGATAAAGGCATCAGGCTATTGCTGGGATCAACACAGGTATTAGAAGCATACTTGGTGGATTACATGAACCAGTGAAAAAACATTTCCATGTGTCTAGGCAGGTTGAAACTGAAAGTCTAATAAGAAGGCAGTTTATTTGGGTTCAACTCCCATAACAGCCTTTGTGAGCTTTGCAATCTTTATTATTACCCCAAAATAAATTGATGACAGTTCCTTTTCTAAATTCCTATCATTACGCAGAGCCAAATCCCACCCTTATATGTCCCCACACAGCTCCTGTTGTGCAATTAGGGCAGAATTTGGCTCATGCTGAATGAGGAAATGGTCCTTTATCATATGAACAAATTCATTGTCCAGTTTTTGCTCTCTTTCAGTGTGCAGTCATTTAAGTTGCTGAATAGTTCCTTCCCTACTAGTTTACAAACCGCGCTCATTTCTGTTAACATTGCCTCATTTGGTTGCTCCTTCCATTCAGGATAAGTTCTCAAACTATCTCCCCCGCCCCTTCTTTGTGTCTGTAGTAGTTTATGCCCCCATCCTACTACACAGGTACATAATACTGATAAAAAAATCAACATGCAACTCTCACTAAATATTAAAAATAGGAAGGCATTGATTCAAACAGAGCCAAAGATCCATTGTAATAAGGGCAAAAGCAAAACTGTGATTGTGGTCCACGCTTACAATGAAACATGCACACTGTGTTGTAACAAAAGGATTAAAGTACAGATGGCAATGACTTTGTACAAAGCTATGCAAGCTTAACCAAAATCTGTCAAAATGCACAGCACCATCTGAGGACCTGATATGTCTGGAGGAATCATCTTTGCTGTTATTCATTGCTGTCGGTAAAATGTGCAGATATCCTCAGTCCTTATTGAAGGAACAAGATGATATTGATGACAATCCAGAAGTCAACATCTTAGATTTGGAGAATAACCTTGCACTCTTACTCACACCTACTGCAGAATGCATCAGGAAGGCCCCTTGCCACAGTATAGGATAAGATCTGTACCACCCGTAAATTCCTGGTTTTCAGCACTTGGTGCCTGTTTTCTGGCAAAGTTTATATCGGATATGGTGTAATCAGATGTTTCCCTTAAGCAACTGCAGTGTCTCTACTTGTTTCACATCACAAAGACTAATGTTACACTATGGCTCATCATGTTATTGGCAAACATGACACACAATATTGAAAATGGCACATGATAGCTAAATGATAAACAGGAATAATTATTTTTAGATCAAGAGTTTATTATTAGTTTGACTAGCACATTATTAGCACATTGACCTACAGGGCTCTATTTTAAAAGACGTTGGGCCAAATTCTGCCCTTAGTTGCAACCATGCAAAATCTACAGAGTGTACTTTATCGGTTGAGAGCTACATTTTTGTCCATTGGGTTATGTTTGTAAGTTGCAGACAAAATCTGTTACACACCCCTCCAAAGTAATATGGCAGAAGGTGGGCCATGGCCCACATGTGGGTTAATAGGCTTGTCTATTGGAGACATAATTGTGATGGGAAGGAATGGAAAATGACAATGTGGTTGAAAATGAGGATGAAAAGGTAACCCTAATCTCAATCAGTCAAGGGATTCATGAATGAAAAAAAATCCTGTGTATAAAACAGGGAAGGTTCAGGAAGGTCTTATTCAGGAATCCAGAATTTACACAGCAGCAGAAGATAACCCAAGCTGCTGTCCCTGACCTTTGAAGTTCATCTTGAAGAAAAGATTTTTCATTGATTATTTTTGAATAATGTATCTGATGTACAGCATTAGACATTAGAATATGTTCTTTCAGTAGTAAACATTTGAGTCATCTTTCCTCCATATGTTTTCTCCTTGAACAAACGTCATTTCACTTGGTGTCCCACTCACTTGGTTGCTTTGTTGCTAGTCTAGAGGGGTTATGTGGGTTCTTAGATACCAAAGTGAGGAACATAGTATAAAAACTAGATAAATGGATAGAACCAATACAAGGATTTGGGTGTCTGTATCTCTCTATGTTTGTACATTAGAGAGGTATGCTACGTGTGCTCAACACAGGACCTAACTAAAGTAATCCAAGGCTCACACCTAACATGAGGAACTCCTTAACCTTCTATCCACACCATGGCCCTGTCCACCTTGGGGTTTCTGGAAGTTACAGTGATAATATGAATAGGGCAGATCTCATCTTTTAGAGCTATCCTTTTAGACTGCAGACTCAGACAGACAGCTGGGATGTTTGGTTCGCATTTTCAAGCTTGGCTTAGCATTCATGACTTAAAAAAACCCCAAACCTATTTTTAAGGAAAGCTGTGAAATCTGATCTTACCCTGTGACTCCAGAATAGGGTGCCTGGGCAAGGCTAAAGGCCCTAAATAGTTTCAAACGTGGCTAAGTCATTAGGCACTTAAGTTCAATTTTCAAAAAGCAATTTAGGCAATTAGGAGTGTAAGTCTTATTGAAAATCAATGGGACTTAGGCTCTTAAATCATTTTGGTGCTTTTGGAAATTTTAACCTTAGTGCATATGTCTTTACCCAGTCCTGGATAGACTGTGTGTATGTGGCAGTTGCAATTTTACCTCGATCTACCTGCATCTGTGGGTCTTATCTTGTACATTGCTATTTAAATTTTTTTCCTACTGTAACTTGACACCACATTTCATCTGAACAAACAGAAGTTTGATATCTGCTGCTACATTGCTGTCATGTGTCAAATCACATAGCCTCGTGGGAAATGGATACAACAACCACCAGAAATTCATGAAGTATCAAGAAGAAGAAATGCTGGAAACTATGAGGTGTGTGTGTTTTAAAGTTATTTTAAAATGTAACAGAAAAGTGTAAAAACTTCAGGTGCTCCATAAAAATTTACTTCTTCTACCCCCAGTACCTTCTTTTGCTTAAAAACACGTGAAAAATACAGCTGTTCTGGCTGACCTTTTGGAAGGGCTTTGTTGAAAGAGGTGACATTTTACACATGTGGTTACTGTAGTTATTAATAAAGAATTCTGGCCTAAGTGTTTTCCTACGGAGGAACTATTAAAGGAATGGAGAGGAGGGTTCTGATGGTTACAAAATCTGCTACTTACAGTACATTAAAAAAAACTGCTATGAAAATGTGAAAATACAGCACTACATGAGGAAGAAAAGTTAAACTGTAGAGCACATAAAAATACTGGCACAAAGGTTTGATCTCAACCATTTTTTTAGTTCATTAAAAAAATGAAGTAATTACTTTTAAAAGACAAACTTGCACAAGCACGTTACCAATTTGAGGAGGCATGGCATGCATATTTATAATAGTTTTTCAAGAAGGCAGGTATAATTTAAGTGGGTGTAGTTTTTAATACACTTCAGGACTATTTTTATGACAAGTTCAAAATTCTCAACAGCTATCTGGGTGTATGAGAGGCCTTTACTGCATTAGTTTCACCAGACAAGGACTGGTGGAGTAAAATTAGTCATGTATGTAAATTATAATCACGCTGAATAGTTGTATGTGCTCATTTAGGCATTTTAACAGTGTGTGATGTTATCCTCTCTGCAGGACTAATAAGCATTAGCCATAATGAGGTCAGTCAGTCAGTCAGGCATTATCATGGGATTTAATTGGGACACTGGTCTCTGCTGAAGTGAAAATTAATAACTTTTGTCAATGTTCTGGCGAAATGTTCTGTCTTATTAAACTATGAGGGTCAATTAGAAAGCATTATGTAATAAAGTCCCCAGCAGCAGAACTCAAATTGAGTTATACCACAGTCATTATTCCAGGGCGATTGCATTTGAAAATGGAAAACCAGAGTGCCATATGGAGGGTTCAGGTTATATTTACAAGCATTGCATGTTAAGGCTTCGACAAGAAGGAAACAATTAAATGTAATGCTGAAATAAATCAAAGCACTGAAAGTGCCATGTTGTGCCAGGGGCTGAATACTGCCAGCACACCACTAGATGTGACTAGGCAAAATGGCACCTGTTTATAAACCTTGTTTGGTTCTACCAGATCGCTTCATCCCT
The DNA here is from genome assembly GCF_009764565.3 of Dermochelys coriacea. Classification (NCBI taxonomy): domain Eukaryota; kingdom Metazoa; phylum Chordata; order Testudines; family Dermochelyidae; genus Dermochelys; species Dermochelys coriacea. Next base: position 111,349,281 of record NC_050072.1, read on the forward strand.
GTGGCACTCTTGGATGACTCAAAATCTGGGGCACACCTGGAAAGTTGAGCCCTGCACATTGACTCATATAAATAACAGTTTATTGTGTGGTGATTAAGACAAGAGATTGCTTTTATTAAAGTGCAGTTATTGTAGTACAACAAATTAAAGAACTTTAAAGCACGTTTAACAGCCTCTGATATTCCCTGTTCAGTCATGTTTTACAGTACTTCAAATGGGCAGGATATTGTTAGGGAGATATAAAGTCTTTGCTGGTGTTGGCATGTAAAAGCAGGGCTGACAGCCAGCGATGATACAAGGGGAGCAAGAAGGATACAAGTACATTTTCATGGAGATGGTGACAAGCTCAGATATGTGGATTTCCCTCCTCTTAGAAGAAGGTACACACAGTCACAGCAGAGAAACAGCATGGTGCTGAATTGTTCTTTATACACTCCACAGAATGCCTCTGCCATTATCAAAGACTGAAGGGTATTTTCATCTCTGTGTGGTAGGGCTTTATTAGAATTTTTTCTCCATTCATTAATATAAAGCACTCTGATCTTTACCCACCATATTTTTCCCATTGATTCCTTTTTACCATAACAGTAGAAAGTACCACAATGCCTCTTTCTCTGTCATTTACATACTGGGCAACAGAACTTTGCTGAAAGTGGAGCACATGTGAGCTGGAGATGCTTTGGTGTTAGACACAGTTAGCCAAACTGTGCCCTCAGTTGCACCCTGAAACTTCAGTGGGGTTGAGAGCATAACTTAGGCCCAGTGAATATTATTCTTCCTCTTTAGACTCAGCCAACAAGCAACCACATTGGAGGGAGTGGGTGGAAGATGTCATAGGAGACAACAGTCTTAATGATGCTCTAATGAAGGAAAGCCCAAGACAAATTTGGTTAGAAAAATGTAGCACTGCAGTGAAACTGAAAATTCTCATAGATACAGAACCATCTTAATTCACACACAGCACCTGTTGCAAGCAGAGCATCTCAGGCTATGTCAACACTACCACGGTAAGTTGACCTAAGTTATGCAGCTCCAGCTACGTGAATAACATAGCTGGCGTCGACGTAGCTTAGGTCGACATACTGACGTGTCTACACCACTCTGGGTGGACGGGAGAAACTCTCCTGTTGACTTACCTTACTCTTCTTGTTTGGGATGGAGTACCGAGGTCAACCGGAGAGCGATCTGTGGTTGATTTAGTGGGTCTTTACAAGACCCATTAAATTGTCCCCCGGTGGATCCATCACCGGAACATCGATCCTGTAGTAGTGTAGACATAGCCTCAGAAGTGAAAGACAATTTTCATAGGACTGAACAACCAAACCTGTCTACTTGCCCATGAGATATCCCCATTTAACCCCACAAATATACTCAGGGGCCCAATCACATGAGATGTTGATTATTCTCATCACCCACTGAATTGAGGGCTTTCAGCACCTGGCAGAACTGGGCCTTAAATTGGTTGTCTCACCTGTTTGTATTTGCCTTCACGCCCCAGAAGGCTTGAAATGTCACAGCTCAGGAAGTTATGTCACAGCTGTGCTTTCCAATATACTTTTTACTCACATATCTGAGAGATAATTTTCAAAAGCACTCAGTGTCTGGCTTAACTCTGATCCCATGGAAGTCAATTACAAAACATCCATTGGAGTTTTACAATTGACTTCCATGGGAACAGCATTTTGCCAGTGCTGTCCACTTCTGAAAACACTCCTAAAGGCAAATTCTGATTTCCCATACAGTGGAATCAATCAGGAGAAACTCCATTTTTATTGATTTTGAACTATATATTCTCTAAGGACAATAAATACTTCATGTTGGCAGTGTGGCTTAGGTGAATTTTAGGGGAGCTTTGAATGTGGTAAACTCGACTTCTGTTTAATTTAAATCCACTTAATTGGGGTAAAGGATGGAGTTTCAAGAAAAATCACAAACCAACACAAAGACCTGGGCCCAGTTCTTCTCCATTGACATCAGATTTTCAATAATGTAAGTTTGTCAGCCTCATTGCAATTATTCTAGACTTACGCCATTGTGGGACAAGAATAAGGCCCATTAGATTTAGGCATAGGAAGATCTTAATAGAATGAGAACATTTTGCAATTTAGCACCATTCAGCTGAGCATCTCAATTTGCTTGACAAGCACTAATGAATTAAGCCTCACAAATAGACCTGTGAGACTCTGTGCTGCAGATGAAGGTTATTAGCCAAGTTTTTTTTAAAAAGCAACTGTAAGTTTGGGTATCTCTGTTTTTGGGGTGCCCAACATAGGACACCCTAGAGAGGTCTGACCTTTTCAGAAAGAGCCAAGCACCCATCCTCTGAAAATCAAGCTCTTTCAAGTTGGGCGCCTAAAAACTGAGATACCCAACATTATTAGTCACTTTCGAAAAAGTGAGGCCTATTATCCCCATTTTACAGATGGGTAAATTGAGACACATGAAGGTACAGAGACTTATACAAGGTCTATAGTCAAGCTGTGGCAGAGCTAGGAATAGAACCTAGCTCTCCTGACTCATAGTCCTGTACCTTAATCAGAAGATTATTCTTTCTCCCCCTTCAGCTAGCGCTTCAGGTAACAAGAGAGAGCATGTCAGCCTCTCTTTTGCTCTCTATGCAATGCATGAGTCACCTTATTTTCTTTGATTTTCCTTCTTGAATGGGAGTAACTTGTGTAGAATCCTGCTATTTCTGGCAGACAGACAGACACACACACACACACACACACACACACACACACACACACACACACACGTATATCACCACCCATATGCCGTAGTTCCAATTTACCATCTGAAAGCAATCTGTGTTACATTATGGTACATCTTCCCATCACAGTAGTGGTAATACCACAACAGTGCTAATTCCTTTCAGATGGTGATTGTCAGCAATTTAATGGTGCCCACTGCACAACCCCATTTACATATATATTCCCTCTCACCCACGACACATTCACAAGTCCACATACACACATTCATATGCACCCACCTCCCCACTGACCTATATCCACATACCCACATATATTCCTCATGCAGGCTTCCATATCCTTCTCAGGTGCTCAGGCCACTAGAGCATTCAACTTCACTTTGTGGTTTCCTCCTGGTTTTGTAACAGCATTGCAAGACCAATGTCAGGGATTTTTGTTGTTGGAAAGAGTAAGTGGTTGGAAAAGTGCTGATTCTTCCCTGTCTTTACATCTACATTGTTTAGGAGGCCTTAGCACAAAACAGTGCCAGGTCTCAGTGCTTGGCTGCCCACATGGTTTGGCACAATAATGGAATTTTGGCAGAAGTGGCGTATAGAAACAAACAAAAAAAAAGTTTGATTAATCAGCAGGAGAGAGAGAGAGAGAGAGAAGATGAAGTCTATTCTAAAAAAGTCTAATCAGTTTTAAAACAACGTTAACAAGGAATAAAAATTGTTAAATCTCTTTGATGGTATTCAAAGAGCCTTTTTTAATATATGAGAAGGCACATTCTAAATTCTTAACACTCCTAGTATCACCAGTTCTTTTTTTCCACTAAACCATATTAATTCCATAATTTAGAAGGCCTTGAAAAGTAGCAGGATCAAACTGCTGCATAATTGGATATACTATGCATTTCCAGTGTGGATTTTGGTCCGTGGTAAGCATGGGAGATTTCTTTCTTTTTTTTTTTTTTTTTTTTTTTTAAGATCATATAGAGAGGACTTGTTTGGAAGAGGGCGTGGAACCTTGCCCATGCTCCTACCCCAGTGAATAGAACATTTACAGTATGAGAGAGCTAAGCACTGGTGCAGGAAAATGCTTGCCATTTATTTGGTACTGACAGTTTCTTTGTGATTGGAGGGAATCTAATGAACAGGAAAATCAATATGGGTTTACTGAAGAACACCAAACAAGGCACTGAGCAGGAAGGGACATCACAGTGCACTTTTTCTAGGAACAAATAGGTTCAGATATTTTAGATCTCTCTCCTCTTCCCCAACACAAACACACTCCTGCGTTCAAGCATTAGCTCCACTGACCTGAGCACTCCATGAGTAATAAGACTCGGGAATTTTGGATCAAGGTTAGCCCCCGGAAGTAAGGGACAACTGCAGGTCTCTATGGGAGTTCTGCAGGGCTTTTTTAAAAACAGAAGGCAAGAAAGAGAAAGACACACACATACACACAGAGCAGGAACATCTGAACATCTGCTGGAAAATCCTGACTGGCTTGTTCAGCTGAGTTCAGCAGCACCAACAGCAGAAGAGTTGGCAGGTATCACCACACTTTAGCTGGAAATTGTTGCAGATGATCTCAAGATATAAATTAGAATAATCTGGACAGCGACCCAGGGTTCCCTCACCCCCAACCAATCCACATCCTAAAAGGTGACAACAATGTGTGTGTATGTGTGCATGCACGCACATGCATGTGTGTGTAACACCCCATACTCTGTTGCGTTCATGAGATATATTGCTTCCTTTAAAACTGTATAAAGAAACAAGCAACAAAAACAATCAGACTGCTGTTACACAAAGTGATCAATTGCTACTGATGTGGGTTTTTACAGGGGAGAAGGTGCAATACACTTAGTTAAGTATATTGCACCTTTCTCCCTGTATTCATGCAGTATAAGAAATACTAGCATTCTTTCCACCTAGAAACCATACATAAACATGTATATACACACATATGCATTTTATGTGTGTAATATATGGATGTGCATCATATAGTAACATAACTCATGCTGCCACACACATATATTACAGACACACGTTCAAACACAGAGATCTAAGATGAACAGATGAACCCCTTAAATACTCCACTCATTTCTTGACAAGTGTTCCCCAGTACACCTACAACATTCCTGGTAGAATCTTTTAAGGCTAATCAGTTAGCAGCCCTAATCAGGGATTTTCACCATTTGCTCAGCAATTCACAGTTATGTTGGTTTCATTGTCTTTCCCACTGTACCATCTCCACTTCACAACATAGGCAATAGGCTCTGGACAGCAGGACAGCTAGCTCCAATAAATCTGAGACCTGTCTAGGTGCTTCATTTATCAAGAGGTCTAATTTACCCAGGCCCTTTAGACTAATTGCAGATTTGCAAAAAAATGCTGATAGTGTAGAACAGTGTATTGTGAATGTCCCTTGCCATATTCCTGCTAATGTGTTTCATCTGGAGTACATAAAAAGACAGGGATGCTGATTTTAGACACAGCACTTTGGGGCTAATCCAGTTAAATGATTATCCCTAAAAATCTGCAGTGATGTCATTTTCCCTATAGTACTCTGCCAGTTGCCTTGTTGGCTTTATTGTGAAAAATATGTGATCCCACACTTGTTTTCAGACACATCTCGTAGAAATCTAAATAACTCATTATTTTTCGAATTCATTATAACTCTCTCTTTACCCACTGTCCCTGCTATTGTCCAAAGCAACTATTTTAGTGGAAAATGCTGGCATGGGCCACAGTACTGTAGTATGAATACTGCCATCACTTGACATATACAGATGCCTGATATATGTTCCTTGATATTCTATTGCTTCCTCCTAATCAATCTCCTCTCCCCTTTATCTCCATCTTTGTAGACAACATCTCTGCTATCTATGCTTGCAATACTGGGGTTATCACTGACCCTCCCTCCCCGCTTCCCATACCTCCTTTCTTCATCTCCAGGCACACCCTCTGCAACATGTCCAAAATCCATCTCTTCTTTCCTCTCCTCATTGCTAAAATTCTGCACCGGCTCCATCTCAGCCTTCTTCCTCCCTTTCTCGCCCCACTCCAATCCATATGGTGGCTAATAGCAACATCCTTGCCTGATGTCCTGACCACATCACTCCCCTATTCAAAGACCACCGCTTGCTTCCAGTCTCATTCTGCAGCCCATTCAAACTCCATGCCCTGCACAGCGTCACTCCTCCCTTTCAGCAACATTCACCATGGGTTAAATTCACCCTAGTGCAGAGGGCCAGCACCAGGCCTTTCTACCACTTTAGTATGAAAATAGGGTTTACGTGGTTCTGGGATGGGGTATATAAACCTCTGCAAACTTTCTGCAAAAGGGTGGATTTCATCCCAATCGCATAAGCGAAACAATTCCTTTGCCTTCACTGGAGGTATCCCCAGCAGTGAATTTGGCCCTATAGCTCTGCCCTAGTCTTCTGCTTCAGCCCTGCTCCTGCTCTGCCAACTCTGCCAGACTCACCATACTCATTTTTCCCTTCTCCACGTGAGACTCTGCCTTTTCCTACACTGCCCCTCGAACCTGAAATTCCCTCCCTCTTCCTGAGCAGGCTCAGTGTCCTCACTTTCCTTCTGTAAGTCTCTTTTGCCTTTCTTTGCCTCTTCTGCCTCCTTATTGTCTTACTTACCGTGAAAGCTCTTCTTATAGATTCCCATAGATTCCAAGTCCTCTTTGGGTAAGGACTGTGTCTTCCTGTTTGTAAAATGCCATCGGCTAGAAATAGTAATTCATAGTCACACATGACTCTCACTGACGCCAATGGCAGCTGCATGTGCCGAATAAGTGCAGCATGCAGCTCCAAACGTGTTTCACTACTGCTCTGACATGTGAATGGCTGACTTTTGCCATGTGGATTTGGTGACAGTTCAGGATCTGGAATAGATAAAACATGAGAAAATCTTTGTTTGTCAATAAGTGGCTGCAAATAGGTCTGTCACTATGGCAAATTCAGGAATCTGGGTCGATAAATGCTACCAAGCTTTGAGAAATATTTTTATTTATTTGTTTTACATGGACTTATTTCAGCTGAACCCTTGACAGTGTGAGCAGGGGAAGCAATCTGGCTAATTTCTCAGGTATCCCAGTGATATTTCATCTGGGATTGGGAGTGTGCAGAATGGGAATATAAAACAAATCTCACTGACAGGGTTAATGAGAAGCCCACTTTGGATGTTTCCTCCCTCCCTGTTAGGTGTACCTGAAGTCTGACCCCAGAATTCAGATCTATTTACAAATTGCCACAAAAATTCTGGGCCAAATGAGAGCGAGCTGTCTCCTGAGCATGCTTAAGGCATCCTTTGAGGCTTTCGGCACCTCATGGGATCGAGACCTTATTCTGTACAGAGCATTTCCTCTCAAATGTGTCCTAACCACTTTCCAGAATGGAATAATCCTGTTACACTGTTAAATAGCTGGGGGAGAGAGAAAAATTAAGAGGCTTATATTTCATGACATTTTTTATTAAGTCTACTTTCTTCACAGCCCGACAATCAGCTTTTGCCAGGCTGCTGCCCTGGAGCCAGGAGTTTTGTGCAATAATATACATCCCTGTGTAGAATAGCACCAGAGAGCAGATACACAATATGAGCCCCAGATTTCTCATTAGCATTAAAGGGGTGTGGTGGAATTACCTAACTGATTTCTTATGGCCCACTCCAAAAATGAACCCCAATGTTTGTGTTATCTGTATCTTATCCATTTCCAGACTCTAACATGCAACTTCAGGACTGTAGAGAAGTGTTCTACGAGGAAGTTGAAACTAATGAAACTCTGGCTGACATTTTGAATGTGCATACACATATATCAAGCTTATCCCACAAGCATATGTCATACAGAGAGAGTAGTTTTTCCATATTAATGATGGCATTAACCTTCTGTACTACGTCACTCCCTTTAATATTCTCAAACTCTGTAAATATTTCACATATCCTCCCCTGCACAAATACAACCTGTCTTCCTTTTGTTTGTTTTTTTGTTTGTTTTTTTTGTTTTTGTTTTTAAAAGGCAAATTGATGGAAAACCCAAACCTCAGCCAGGTCCTGCATTGTTTCTGAGCTAGTTGAGAATTAAGTTTCATTCCCTTTTTCTTGTCCACTACACAGAACTGGTAGTTTCTTAATATTAAATGTTAACTTCAATTTGTTTTTCTGACCTCCTAAAATGTATCTACATCCAGATAATCCCAATACTTTTCAGACAAGTTTTTTGGGTGTTTAACCAAACCAAACCCTTTGGGATTTGTTCATTGCTAGATTCATCATTAGGACATGCTGCTTTGCCACAAAAGGAAGTATCTTGCTGGGGAAATGACAAGATATTATTCAGTGGAAAATTCACCATCTTGCACCTGGCATTGATGGTGAAAATTTGTATTGGCCATTAGAAAAATTCACAACAACGCAGATTCACTGATTTGCATGAATACTCATGGAGACCGCAAACTATGAATATGAACATTAGTATCATGGGAACTGATACTGTAGCTTTGCACTCTTTGACTATGGGATCAGATAACATGCTGAGAACATTAAGCTCCAATTGAGTTTCCTGGGAATTGACAGTGCTCAGTTTATCAGGATGTGGCCCAGTGGGAGTTTTGACAGAGGAAGGTCTTAAAGTCTGGGGCCATTAATGATACCGTATCTGAAAGGCCCGATCCTGGTGCCATTGAAGATCAATGGAAAATTTACCATTGACCTCAACCAGAATAGAAACACTCCCAAAGACCTTGCGCCAGCAAACACTCATATAAGTAATCCTTATCCTCAGGCTAAGGTGCAATGCACCCTGAGCAGAGAGCCAGTGCAAGGCCTGTGTACAACTGACATCTTAAGTCAGCCTTTAAAATAGAATCTAATTGGTGCTTTTCTGATACATAGACCTGGTCCGCTGTGTGGGGGTGAGATTCCCTTTGGCACTAAGGTAAGAATTGCTCATGCTTGCAGAATCAGGCTGTTCCAGCTCAATTCTGCTCCCACTGAAGTCAATGGTAAAATTCCCATTGAGTTGAATGGCAGCAGGATTAGGTGTATATTGTACTGAATTTCATTCGCCAGAGTAAAGATAAAGGACATAGTATAAATAAGGGCTTCAGGAGTGGGTCCTAAATGAAAAACATTAAAGAGCATTAACTAAAGACTAAAGACTAAAACCACGTTTCCTAATCAAGGGCCAGGTTCTATAGTTATACCAAATGACGTCAGTGGAAGATCTGGTCCCAAAGCAAGCTTTGATCCTTCCTGACTAAAGATTCACTGCCATTTATAGGTTTCAGAGTAGCAGCCGTGTTAGTCTGTATTCGCAAAAAGAAAAGGAGTACTGGTGGCACCTTAGAGACTAACAAATTTATTAGAGCATAAGCTTTCGTGAGCTATAGCTCACGAAAGCTTATGCTCTAATAAATTTGTTAGTCTCTAAGGTGCCACCAGTACTGCCATTTATGACACCAAAGCAACAATTCTCTTCAGAGCACAAAAATACAAATGATTTTCTTTCTGCAAAAAAGGAAGCACACAAAAGACCCCAAAGATGTTCCCTACAACAGTGTAGCTTAAAACCAAAGGAGCACATGTTTATTGCGATACTAACTTCTTGAAAAGCAAATGATGCTTTGGAGCCTCAAAGATATTCTTTCCATGGACCTTCTAGGCATGTATATAAATGGAAGAAAATCAGAACAACAAGGAGGGTTTTTTTCCCCATAATGATTTTTGTTACATTTCTGGTGACTTACTGAAACGATAGCCAAAAGCAATTTGTAGGTACAGTATCACTAACAAACTCCACAACACTGTGCAGGCCTGCCCAGGGTTGTTACAAGTAGCAAGGATAATTCACTACAGTGTAAAAGTATTATATAGCTATTCAGCCCCATCCTTTAAAAGGCCCATTTATTTCAATGGAGTTATGCCGATTTACATTGGCTAAGGATATGGCCTGAAGTCCTTTTAGCACTAGACTTTTCTGTTTTCTCCTGTACTTTGTCATGAAAGTTGGAATAATAAAATACATATCGTCATTTGTAAGGAATTTAATGGAATAATAAACACTTCAGATAGTCAACTTTCCAACTAGCTAGTCTTCCTTCAGGAAGCAGACAATCGTAGAACCTTAATATTCCACCTAAACTTTAGCCACAATGGGCCTGATTATTCTCTCACCCATCATGGTATAAATCAGAAGTATTTCCACTAAAATCAATTAATCAAATTCTGCTTTCATTTACACTGGTGTAGGTTTAGAATAATTCCATAGATGTTATTGCAGTTACTCCAGTCTACAACAGGGTAGATGAGAGTAGAATGCGGCTCCCAGGCATTTTTTACCAGTGTTCCTGCATTTACTTCAATGGAGTTACTCCTAATTGGAAGGTCCCATCTTTAGTCTGATGTTACTTATATTTACTCACACCAGCCAAAAAGTTTGCTTTAGTTATAATAGGAAGGGCTACAATATGTTTTTTATTTTTTTTAATTTTGAAGCTTATATACTTAGAAAATAAATTCGGTCATTAAGAAAGGTCCTTAAAGTTGCATTCCATAAATTATGTGCATAAATAATGTATTCAAAGATTAACTATCAGACAAAAGGAAAGATGGATATGTAAATCCTGTGCTCTAAAGCTCTAGAAAGTGAAAAGCTCTTTGCTCCTATGTGTTTTGGTGAATAGGTGTTTTGGCCTTCGGGCTGCTTCATGTGTATAAGCTAGTTATCTGGAACTCCAGGGGGACAGAAGCTCCACAGAGGAAAGAGGTCTCTGCCCCCATCTACTGGTGAACAGGGAGATGTGTTGCTACAGAGAGCGACCCAGAATTCTTCCACTGACAATTTGGGGGTCACCATCACTTTACATAAACTCAAAATTGGTGAGGTAGTGAGGAACTGAAGAAAGAGTGGAGGGGAAAGGGTTCTTACCTTATGGCAAGGACTGTATAGTAAGGTGCTCAATGGTTCTGTAAACTAAGCCACATGAGGAATCAGTCCACTTAGGAGGAGTCTTTACTAAAACTGCAGAGGTTTGAAGAAAAATTGTGTAAACTCTGATGATGATGATGATGATGATCTTACTTCCACCCAGTAAATAAAGCTGAAATCATTCTAGCTGGGTTAGGTAGAGGAGCCTCAGGACAAGACTGGGCAGTGCTTCCCTAGGGGTTTGCGACAGGCCTTCCTGAGTGTACCTCAAGACTCTGGGATTACACCATCCACTGACCCAAACCATGAGTGGGGTTTAGTCGATGATGCTCAAGAAGGGGAAGGGGGTATAGACATGATAGGAGGACCTTTGCCGAATGGATGGTCACATTAGTGACTGGGGAAGTGAGCTAATGGACTACTTCCAAAGGTACTGTTGGGTAGTGTTTTATTATCATTCATTTAGGTAGAGTGCAGCTGTGTTTTCCCAAGTTGATGCTGTGTTACCTTTCATGCACCAGACTGCAAATTGGGAAGTATAGTCTAGCAAGGGCTCCCAGGGAAGAGGTAGTTAGTGATGCCAAAAAAATCTAGATGGGGGCTGAAGCCAGTGGCATTTGTTGGTGATAAGAGAGACCCCAAGCTATTTGAACCCTGCTCTTGTTTCTGCTGAAAACACTTGGCAGCAGGGTTACAGATAACTAAACAATCATGTCAAAACAATATTTTTGTCCTGATTCAGTACTTTTAAAGGCTTTGCTTTTCTCCTCTTTTAAAACATCAAAACAAATATTCTAAAACAATTGGACCTAATTCTGGTCTGCCTTATATCAGTTTTACACTGGACTTAGCCTATGCAGAGCAGAATTAGGACTTGTACCTTGAACACTGCCATATCATTGTTACTCAATTAAGTTATCAAGTGATGACACTTTACTTGCTGAGAGAAGTTTGCAAGGAAATTTCAATGATCTGGATATTAGCTGCAGTATTTGCACCTCCCCCCACTTCCATGTTTTACCATCATCAGGAGACCTTTACATGGGGAAAGAAATGTTCTTAACTTCAGAGACGGAATTAACACAAGGTTCTGAGTACAGAGTTTCCTTCTCACTTAATTCATACCCCTTTAGTCCCAACTGAAGTCAAAGACAGCTGACAGGTTTCAGAGTGGTAGTTAAAGACAGCTGAGTGGAATCTGTAAATTCCAGGATAAGGTCCATACTGAGTAACACAAAAACCTTTGCCCCAACCCTACAAACCTTTACTCCAATGAATAGTCCTTACCTAAAGTCAATGGAACTACTCACGTGAGAAAGGACTTGGATGTGAGTAAGTGTTTGCAGGCGTGGACCACTTTTGTTGCTCACTTGTGTGATTTGATATTCAGAGTATGTACATTGTCACAAGGAGTTTTTATTTTTATTTTCATAAAATATTTGAATTACACTTGTCCGAAACATGTCTCCAGCTCCAGGTGGATGTTTCCAAAAAAGCATAATAACGAACAGATTGCAGGGAAGAAAAGTGCATATTCTTTCTTACAGGCATGTCTAAGCTCAACTGCTCTTCAGAGTTCTGATTATGAGCTAAGCCATGTTGCTTTGACTGGGATGTTAAAATGAAAACTCATTGTTCAGTCCCAAAGGGACTCAAGAACACTAACTTTGTTGCCCATCCAAAATAGGATAATATTTCCTATTCCTATTCTGCTGGTATTGGTTCCAACTTGGAAAACAGCCTCCTTTCATAATTCAAGACGGGGCTATGCTGAAGCAAACCTTCTCAGATATTATAAGCCAATGTGAGCTCAAAAAAAGAATTCACTGCTCAAGGCCAAATAGCTTCAAAGCTAACAATCCTCCCGAGTCAGTGTGAAAGTGTTGAAACTGTCAATGTCAACTTACACCATGCATAGTGAGTGTAAAACTTCAATAATGACATCATGGAGAAAAGGACAAAGGGCAGGCACTACACAGAGAAGTGCCAGTGCGCTTCAAATCTTTGAAACCTTCAAGGATTTATCTGGACTAACACTTCTACACTATAGTCATTGGGGTCTTAGGCTATACTGATTAAGGATTTAGCTTATTCAAAGGCTCTCACTGATAGTAAGGATGACAAGGTTTCAGCAGTGCTATTGGATTCCATTAGCTTTCATTTAAAAACCAAAACCAAACAAAAAAAAAAAACCAAAAAAACAAAACAGGAGCTTAATCTTTTCTCTTCCTCTTGTTTCCTTCCTTTGTGTCAACCTTTATTTTCTTCTTCTTTATATTAGTCATCAAACCCATATTAATGTCTGGGTTTGATTCACAAACAGGTTTCAGAGCACTTATGTCCTCAGTTCCCAGAATATAGATCCCAGTAGAACTGAATAAATTCCTCAGGAATTCCCTGGGGCACTACATAACTTGCTCACTCATTTCAGATGCACTGGGGCAGCAGATATACTTTAAGGGAATAGATAGCGAGAGAAGGTGTGTGTATCGCAGCTTAAAAAAGCAAAATTCATCTAATCAAAACAAAAAAGAGAAACATTTTTCTAAAAGGGCTTTGCATGCAATGCATTTTATTTTTCTATTGGAGAAAGGCCTGCACAGGAAATTCAAATTCAAACTTTTGGGGGGGTTCTAGTTTCAGGTCTAAACTTAATGGATCAGGCTCATCTCACATGTGTGTAATGATGTTCACAGGGCCAGTCCAAGCTGCACTGTTGTTCTCATCAGAGTATTTGGTCACTCACCTCTCCCTACGCTGCCCAGGTGCCATTATTATTAATTATTAGTATTACAGTAACACTAATTAGAAGCCCTAGCCAAGATCGGTACCCTACTATGTTAGGTATTGAATAGACATTTAGTAAGAGACACTCACCGCATCAAAGCACTTACTGTCTACAGAGACGAGACAGGAAAAGGGTGGGAGGTATGAAGTATTATTATCCCCATTTTACTAATCACAGACTTAGAGATTAAGTGACTTGCCAAAGGTCATATAAGAAGGCTGTGATAGAGCCAAATACTGAACCCAAACTTCCAGAATCCCAGGCAGTGCCTTAACCATGAAATCATCCTTTCTATCTTTGTTCTTCTCTGTCCTTTCCTCTTCCAAAAATGGCACAGTCCTTTCAGTTTTCTGCAGCAGGCACCTTTTGTTTCCAAAGATACCCCAGACTCCTTTATGTTGTCTGCAGTCGTGCTATAGTTGAGGTGTTGCTGCAGCTATTAAGTAGGATTCCTAGGTGCAGCTGAGCCCCGACAACACCCCGCAGGAACTGAGACATCCTTGCGAAGGAGGGGGCAACTAAGCAAGGCACAGACTCCAAAGCCAGAGAAGAGCAGTGTGGAACTGATCTGTGGCTAAGTGTGGTGCCCTAAACAAAAGAGTCTCGGCCCATGCCGAAGGTCAGCCCCATTTTATACCAAAATAATAGTTCTGAGTGTGTAAACACAAATTAACACACTATGTGTTATTGTATCACATGCCCTCTAGTGGCAGGTGTGGTGCAGCGAGGGCACTGTATGCTCAGTGACTTGTCACTCTGCCCCAAATTGTCAGACATGGTTGCCTAAACATGAGCATTTGCATCTATATTGTATGTTTATGCACCTCAGTCCAAGTGACCTGCTATTCAGAGGGACTGAGCGTCTCTAGCTATCACTGCCTTCTATTTGTGCCCACCATTGCAGTTGTAATCGATTGCAGGCGTACTACTTAATATCTGCCCTTTTAGAAAAGATTTCAAGATTTGTATCTGGATTTGTGAGTAAAATGATTTGTGCCTGTAAACACAGAGACCACTTTTTGTGCTAAAATTGTTTAGAACATCCACAGCCTTAGAAATATGCACCTAGAATTAGCCAGCTGCTAATGGGGAGAACCCCCCACCCACATGTCACTTTGCAGAACACCACCTGCAATTGCATTTAATGGCACTATCCGTGAAGTAGAACAGAAGTTTTCTATCTATCTTCGGTTCTTATATGACCCCCTTTACTATAGGATGAACCCCTCACACTCTTTAGCTTCCCAACACTCCTGGAAGTAGGGTGACCATACGTCTTGTTTCATCCAGGATAGTTGCTTTTTTAAGCCCTGTCCTGGGATAAATGCACAGTTTTGCCAAAAAAGTGGGGTGTGAGGAATGTGGGGGGGGTCGGGGCAGGCAAGTGGCAATGACAGCCCAACATGGGAGAGAGGGCTTGGGCTGCGCCAGCCCAGTATGGGCAGGCGGTAGGGGGCCTTGGGCCAGTCCCGTGTGCAGGCAGTAGAGGGGGAGCCTCAGGTCAGTGGCAGGGAGGATCTCGGGCCTGTCCCACACACGAGTGGGGGCCTCAGGACGGCTCTGCACAGTGTTCCATTTTCCCTTTGGGAAAATACAGCCACCAGAAGGGAAGTACTGCTAGAAGACTAAGAATAATCCCCATTTTACAGATGGGGATCTGAGACACAGAGAGACTAAGTGGCTTGCTCACGTCACATAGGAAGTCTGTGATAGAGCAGGGAATTGAACCCAGGACACTAGACTAGCACCCTAACCACTGGCCATCCCTCCTCTCTTTTGTCAAAGGATGATTTCACAGTAATTCAAGCAGTAATTCCTGTTTGGGGTGACAGTGCACTTCTGCAGCTTGCACATAGTAGGCCTCATGAAAAGCTCAACAGTTGCACCCAATCCAGCAATGATAGCACCGTGGCTTCTCCCATTCATAATACACAACAGTGCTGTGGGTCTTGGGGCAGTAAGATTGGGTTTTTTTGAAGGGTGCTCACTGGATTTACTTTCCCCACATTTTATTGTTGCTTTTGACAAACCAACAACTTCTTTTTTTCTCTCAGCAACTGTGCTCCTTATAAAGAAATTAGCACAAAGGAATGAAGGGGAGGAAGGTGATCGCAACCATGGGAGAGGACAAGAGTGAAGGGAAACTGGGAATTCTGCTCTGTTCAAGCAGTGCTCTGCTATGCTAATGCACTTGTTTTTGCTGAGGAGACTGCACCACAATGCTGATTGTTTAAACATTTATGAAGAAGGTTTCACATATGTTCAGTGAAGTAATTGGCTCATATATGTTTTCTTACATTCTTGCTTTAAGACCAGTATACATGGACACGTCCACAGTTGAGTCACTTATTGTGGGCCTTATTCTAAGCTCATTCACACCTTATTCTAAGCTCATAACACACACAGTTATACATCATTGTAATGCCACTCACTTCAATGGAGTTACTCCAGATTTACATCAATAGGAGGTCAGAATAAGGCCTTGTGGCACAAAGAATCTACAGCAAAAGAGAAAAATTGCACTTATAAGGCAATAAACTACAACAGGTTAGTTTAACTAATAGTGAAGTATTTAAAAGCTTCTGTGTTTATTTTCAGGGGAAGGGGCCTTTCATATTCTTGTCATACTTCTTATTGTATAGGGCTTATGAGCCTACCTCATCCCATCCCATACATACTATTCATCTGCCTTAGGATGAGTAGGACTGACTAAAATCTCTGGGCCAGCTCTAGCCATGTTTTATTTAAAATTCACTCCTGTGCGAAAAGCTAGAACAAGGCCTAGGAACCATGTACATCCCACATATGCCATATTTTGATGGTTTGAGTGGGATTTATGTACTGCACAGGCCTTATGGTGGCTTTCTGCCACTGGATGAAGACCCTTCAGTGGAATGAGGAACTTCTCGTCCATGCAAAGGCTAGTGAATGCATTGCTCTCAGCCACTGTAGCATTCCTGAGAAATCACCAGCTAGAGGGGAAAAAAACGAGAGTAGGAGTCTAACTCGGATCTCCTGCTTGGCAATAGAACTCTACCATTAATCCATTGGGAGAGCTCAGTCTCGGCACCCTGCCCTTGCTAGTTTGTTGTACTGATACCAAATTTCAAAGTGAGTTGGGTCACAATCTCAGCCCCAGAGAGCTCTACAGCAGGTCATAGGCAAGTCTGCTGCTGGTAAAGGCTATTCCAATGTATTTGAACAAGACGTCCAAGCCCAAATTATGAAGAAATGAAATTCTGTTGTCAGAAAATAAAAAGACAAGCCCTTACTGGATATCGTTGTAAGCCCTGAAGGAAACAGCATGGATCATATCCTCAGCTGGCATAAAACACTGTAGTTCCATTGAAGTCAGTTCAGTAAAGTAACATCAATTTACACCAGCTGATAGCTGGTCCTGTATTACCTGTGTGCCTTCTGCAAAGGGAGACTTCTCATATTGTAAAGAGTCAGATCTTCATTTTGATTTTAGTGCAAAGGTACGTCTGGTGAAACAGGTAGTGTCCCTGAAAAAACACATAGAGGAGGCTGCTAGTAAACATTAGATCTGTGAGAGCAGCCGTATTCCACTCTGTGATCACTTGAGATTTCAAATCTTTGCATTAGTTTTACAAAGCTAAACAGTTCCTCCTCTGCACACAATGGGACGCAGAGGTATATTCACAAGACGAGGCTTATGACTTTAAGTAATCACAGTGTTTCACATTGCATAACGTCATCACTGAAAAGGCTGGTTGTACTAATAGGAAGTGATGGTTGATCCCATTTAAAGAAGCATTTTCAAGAGGCATCGAGAGGCATAGCATTGAGAGGACTTTTAGATTCCTGCATCCCTTCTCCTGGGGGTGGCTGCAGATAAAGAAGAAATAGCTAAAGAAAGTTAACATTTATTTTCTTTTTTTTTGGTAATAACCAAGTACAATGCTGCAAACAAGGTCATGTTTCTCCTACAAATCATATCATCACCCAATAAAATGAGAAGTGGGGGGCAGGGAAGGATGAAGGAGTAGAAAAATTGGCAGGGTAATTATTAGAACACTATGTTTTCTACTTAATTTACAGCACTTATACAGCACATGCCAGACCAAATTCTGTTCTTAGTTATACTGATAAAAACCCAGATTAACTCCATTAAAAGGAACAGCTTTTAGAATCTGTCCCCAATTCCTATCATGTGATTCCAGAGCAAATCCACCAATTTCACTAGTGTAACTGAGCTCAGAATCTAGATCTTGTCACTTATATTAATTTTGCAGGATGCCAAATGGGTACAAATTATACTACTTTGGCTCTTACATCACTGTTTCTGCCAGTGTTAGCTCAGACTTCTCCATGATAGTTACTCCGAGCTGCATTGGGTCCATAAAGTCTCACAACACTGTATCATAGTGTATCTGTACTGTATTGTTCCCTTTACATTGCCAGAATAACTGAAACAGAGGAATTGTGACTTGCCCAAAGAAAATCATTGTCAGACTTGGGGTTAGAACTCAGGAGTTTCTAACTCCCAAAATAATGTTTATACCATCCCTTTTTTGCCTCTCCATTTTGATTTCTACAACAGTGCTAGACAGACCTGGGTAGGGTGAAAATCATACCCCACAGTTCCTTCTTCTCTGTATAGCTACCAGCCCACTATGCTGCTGAAGCAGCAGTTATGTGATTACAGACACTTACCAATATTTTGTGACCAAATCAGCAGCAAGTCCACTGAAACATCTCATCCAGAAGTACCACAATATATTTATATGAAAGTTGTTGGAAGGAAGAGGGACACCTACAGTTGAGTCTTGCTCTGGGGCTTGTCTTTATATTGGATGTGGGTGGAAGAGGTGTGTCAATTGTCAGATGCAGTAGAGTCCTGCATAATAATAATGACTTTTGAGATGAAAGGAAAAACTGTTTTTGCTGTGAAGAAATGGACAATTCTGGGATAAATCTAATCACATTTCTCATGTTTCCTTTCCTGCGGTATATAAGTACCAGTGGTATGTGAAACTTGGAGGTGTAAAATCACTTGAATCCAAACAAAAGGACTGGATAAGTCCCTCTGAACTTAAAACCACCTTGTTTCAGCCAGCTCCAGTGCTATTGGAACTGACCCTTCATACCCTTTGAGATTCAGCCATCATTGATGGTCATGGGATTTGTTAACATTGCCTCTTCCAGCAAGGCTCCAGTAAAAGGCAAACACTCACAAAGGCTTTTGCAGGTATTCACAGTGCAAACTAAACTGGAAACACTGGGTCAAGGATGAGCTGGGTCCATTAACTCTAGAAATGGGACCAGTGCTGATCCAATCCCAGTCTTTTTTCCATACTCCTGCCCCTTCCCCTGTCACACACACTGATGTAAATGCACTACACAAGGAACTGCAAAAGATATATGGTATTTCATATTGAAGTGTTGAGCTCGACTTTTAAATCAGATATGTCATCTATTGACTCCAACCCTGTAAGTCACCTTTTGAAACAGTTGGCTCCCCTTATAAATTAGACAGGCAAATCTTCTATTAAATTATCTCCATATTGAGTCCAATACTGTACTTTGCAAAGTGGACAGCCAAACAAACCAGCTGTATTTGGAAAAGGTGCTACAATGTCTACTAAAGCAATTGCTTCTAGAACTGGACACAGACAATACCCTTGAGGCTATGAAGCTCAGACAACCATTGGTATACCTATTGTGTCAACATGAAGACACTGATATATAAACAGAATGCAGGCACAAGGAACAAGAATTTTTCAACTGAGAAGAGAGTTGCATGATCTACATCAAGAGATGACTAAAAAGATAACGTCCCTTAAGAAAATGATGGCTGGAGTTTAACCATCCCCATTCTCATTCCAGCCATTGGCAGAGAAATATATTTTTCTTCTGCTCATTCTTTTTTCTCCCTGGAACCTTTGTCGCACAAATGAGACTTTTTCATTCTTCACTCATGCCCTCAGTGAAAGACAACAGTAGACTCTATGTGCTATAATTGGATTGACTGGCTGACTGATTCCTGTTCTCCCCTTTTACAGCCTTGGGAACCTGGGAGATAAAAGGTGGAACAACCAGCCACTCAAAACTACAGAATATTTCAAAGGTTAAAGAGTACAGCATGCAACTTCTGTCTGTTATGGATGACTGGGCTTTGAAATTCAGATGTCTTATTTCCACTGCTTTCTTACAGTGATGGTCACAAGGATGACAAAGGCTGGGGAAGTCAGGCCATTCTCATTAAGAGCTTTTCTGTTAGTTTTTTTTAAACATTTCCTTTCTTTTCTAAAATACGAGAATGCTTCAGAAAATGAACTACTGACCGCACTAACCTAAGCCAAACATAGTGATGGGAGGTTCGACTCTATGTATCTCCACTAGTGTATTTAATTTCTCCAACTACTATGGGCAATGAAATAAGAGAACCCATAATGTTGCAGTAATGGTCTGAGCTGGTAGAAAAGAGCTAACTGGGGAGGAGTGACCACTGCATATTAGGTCCAATTAGACCAGCTCAGCTTCCTTCCCTTTCTCTTCACTTTCTTTCCTTTTAATTGTATTTCCTTTTACCCTTTTCTATCCCATTTGGTTTGAAGAATCAGCTGATCTTGGCCACATGAAAAGGTTTGATATTCTAATAGGCTGCTGGAGAGCTTCATAAGGGCCCCTGTGTTTTGGACTGACCCAGGCCACATAGAGCCTTCTTCCATTCCTGCTTCTATTTCCTTCTTCCAGTCTTTTCTTCCATCCCTGCCTTGCTTCCCCCCCCACCCTTACCCCCACCGCTAATGTGGAACATTAAGAAATCCCTCCAACTCAGATGTGCTTATTATGCACTTAGCTCCTGCTGGAGAAAAGTACCTGAGCTCAGCTTCTGATCACTTTGTGCAAAACCCCTGGATACTTCTTGAGCAGATGTCAACTGTGCTCCACTGTTGCAGGCATCATTGCAGTTTTCATGCTCCTGCGTCAGCCAACAAGCGCTCCAACACTTTTCTAATAGTGTGTGAGATAGCTGCAAAGATGAGGCAGGATGGGCTTGTGGCTAAAGCATAGCACTGGAAGCCAGGAGATATGAGTACTACTCCGAGCTCTGCCACAGCTACTATATGACCTGGGCGGGGGAGGGGAGGAAATCACTGAATCTCGCTCTGACACATTTTTCCTGTCTGTAAAATGGGGATATCAGTGCTTGCTTCACAGGGCAGTTGTGAGGTTTTGTTTATTAATGTTTTTAAAGTGTTTGAGATCCTCCAGCAGAAACATCTAAAGAAATGCAAATATTATTAATAGCACTGTATGAAAACTGGCTTTTTCAGTTCACAGTCATCAGTGAAAAGCTTCCTTTCAGTTTCATTGCAAGAGTGGCCACACCTTTGAGTTTGAATGGAGCCCAGAACACAAAGTGTAATGCTTTTGGAACTACCCCTTTTCACCTGATGTTGTGCAAACAGCCTGTGAAATCATACTTTTCTGCAATTTTATGGAGAAGCCATAATTCAATTCCAATTTTATTTGAGGTGCTCACCTTATGGAGGACCTTGGATTGAGTTTTGAGTTTGAAATGAAAATTAAAATCAGGTGAATGTCACTTGGATTCAAGGTTCTTAAATGTTGCCTGCATTAGGGCCGTTTTGCAGAAATGCTTCCCCCATTCCTACCACTGATTCAGCTTCACTGGTGTTAGCAAAGTTGCAAGCGCCTTAGCCTAGTTGGGCTGCTGGCTGCCTAGACAACTTTAAGCAGATTTACCTCCCTACAGTGGTTAAAATACCTAGAACAATCATGGCACATTATTCACTAACATATAAACATCTCCCTAAACATCTAACCATCTCCTTTAGCATAATCTAAAATGGCAGTATGGTTGAGACAGATTTTTTTTTCTTTCTCATTTTAGCTGGTTCTATCCAGCTATTAGAGGCCAAAAAATATTGTATTTAAAGAAACAAACTCCTTCAGTGTGATTTTTCTGGCTCTGCAAAGTTATCTACCAGGACTAGTGACTGATGGATTGAGTTTGGTCCTTAAGGTAATTGTTTAAATGTTATAGCAGCTTTAACATGTCAGCTGTTAAACTTATTGGTGATGCAGCTGTTCAACGTGCAGTGTGGGTAATATTTACATGATTTACTGGGTGACGTACAGTTTTTGATTCAATAGTAATGTATTTGATTCAATAGGTGATGCATCTAATTCAACGGGGAGTCCATCTAATTCAAAGGTGATGCATTTGATTCACTAGCTGATGTACCTGATTTAGAAAGTGATGGATCTAGTTCTCTGTGAATGATTCCAATTCCCCCATGCAAGGTATTTACTTCAGTGTGTGATGTATGATTTTTAATAATAATACATGTTTCTCCGATAGCAAATATATTGGCTTCAATTTATATCCTGCCTTCCTGAATCTGGAGTGGAATGATGCCTTCCAACCAGGATTCAGGTGAAAATCACAAGCAATCTGAAACCTTAGGCAGTAAAAAAAAGAGGACCAACTTATGTGATAAAAGCCATGCTTCCCAGATGAAATATTTTCACCAGATGTGATGTGTGGATACAAATGCCCTGTCACTGCCGTTATTGCTACTACTGTACACGGAGAAAAAAAAACCCAAATCCATTTACCTTTAGTGTCATTGCTTGGATTAGATGCTCAGTACTTATTTCCCCAGAGCTGCACGAGGTTTCAAATAGTGGCAACCTGAACTAATACCTCCCTTCACCCCACTTTTGGTGTTATTTATTTTGTTAAATGTGAGCGAATATTTAGTATTTGTGAAATTGGGGGCTGATAAGCACTGGTTGGTGCCCAGCCCAATGTGAGCAGATGGGTATGCTTCTCCCCTTAGCACTGTCACACCTCACTCCTCATTTGCAGACCCTCATTTTTGCTCTAGGATCCTGCAAACCCTTTCTTACGTGAATAATCTTTTCTCACACAAGTCATTCCAGTGTGTCTCTGTTGAGGGGTTAATCCCAGTCATACCATTTATGCCTAGACTGATCTCATTGCCCAGTTCCTTCCGCAGCAACAGCTCAAAGATTCGCAGTTTACTTCCCTCTTATTTGTATGGGAGCGATGTCATGTTAATCATGCAAGCCAAATTTTCAACTGCAAACACGATGGGTACTTGTGCAAAAAAAATGCATTGCACAGGCTGAACGCTACATTTATACCAGCACTCTGGTGGCTGCTGACATTAATTGAGTGTTTTGTGTTGCTGACTGTGGTGGTGGTTGATTATTTGTATTTACTTTAGTGTCTAGAGCCCCCAGTCAGGGCCCATTGTGGTAGATTCTGTACAAACATGAAGTAAAAGATCTAACTTGCTCATGTGCCCAATTGACTGGTGTTCATACATACACAATTACTGCATGTGATGCATATGCAAATATGCAACAGGGATATTTTATTTTTGCGGGTGTTCATCTTGCACCCCGCGGTTGACAACTTGTCCCTAAATTTTGCAGACTATTAGCTGAATAAATGCATAGGAAGATGTATGCATCGTAGATTTATAAGCTAAAGTCTCCAACTGCTAAAAAGGCTGCTAAATACCAAACTGGGTATTTAATCTAAAAAAGAATTTTTCTTTCATTCTTTATTGCTCCAGGATGTGTCTAGAGATGTACTGAACCTGTTGCAAGAGTCAAATAGTCAGCTTTCTTCTATCCTCTGAATTTTCTGGGTTGAGGGTCCTGCACTTGGTATCATATGTTCAGACAGAATATAGTAGCACATTGAGTGTCTGATCTGGGGAAATGGGGCTCTTTTTCCACCTCTCTTTTCTTTCTTTCTTTCTGTCTTTTTTAAGCATAGTAGTGATTGAAATCTGTCTTTTACATTATGTTGCATCAAACGACATCGGTCCCCTTCAGCTTGATGCTCAAGGTAGTAAAATACATAACCATTAGGTGTGGAATATGTGTGTTAACAGCCCTCACTTATACCACATCTGCTTTAATGAAGAAAATGAGCTGAAATAATAATAATGAGGCCAAGAACAGAATTGGCTGATAGTGATGATGTCAGTTCTTAAATGGAATTCAAACATTAGATACCATTTTGGAGGGCTTTATGTTCCCAGCTATCAACACCGTTCAGCTATTAGGCAAGTGCATCTCTATGCTTAAATGTGCCTCTTATCTTAATAGTGTCCACTTAATGTGATAGGTCTTGTAAATGTCCGTTAAATGTGGTGCTTGGCAAGTTGAGCAGAGGGCAAGTTCTGTCTCCCTTGGAAGTGAGGAAGGAAGGAAAACACGCAATGCCAGGTGGCTTGTAAACCTGGGAGACCAAGAGAGTAGATGGTTCTTTGACTGGAGTTGTATATACTTTCCTCTCTGGTGATATACCCTGGTCTCACCTGTCCAGGTGCTCCTCATATTCAAAAGCATATGAACAGTATTTCACTCTCTGGTCCCATGAATGTGTCCATTAAAGCACAATAACTGCAAGCAAAATTTTTGCATCAATTTTTTTTTATTTGTCAGGTCATCTGATAAATAGCTCTGAGGTCAACACAGGTAACATTCCACGGGAGAGCTTTCCACTCTGCTCCCTCACTAGCTCTAACTGCTACATTTGGCGCTGAGCCCTACACTTCAGAGGTTAATGTCAGCTTATTTACAATTAAATGTCCTTTAAAAATATTCTTCTGCTTCCTCTGATAACATTTGAGAACTGGGGAGGAATGGGGGAAGAGGCATGTTGAGGAGACTAGATATACAGCTAATTGTTTTGGCTACTTTTTAAAAACCTCTCCCAGGGGCGGGAAAGTTGATCTCACCGGCAGGCAGATGAGCAGACAAATTTGTCTCAGTCTGCCTCCCAGACCTACGAGACTCTTTGCATGTTCTGAGGTTTGCATTCTTTCCTGTCCGCACAGAAGTGCCATAGGCACTGTCATTAGCTGAAAACTGCCATTGTTACAATTACAAACCCGGCCATGTTTCACACAGTAACTGCAGCTGCTGCTTCTTGGGGTACTGAGTAGAGTACAGCGACTTTCCCCAGAGACCCAGGCAGAGCTCAGCTTATTGAAACAGATGGGGGGAGGGAGAGATGTTTCATCAAAAAAGAGCATTTGTCTAAATACAAGAAGATAAAAATGGAAACACAGCACTTATCAATGATGCTTAATCCTAAACCTTCAGAATTTTGGGAGCTGATGGAAGTTGGTCTGCCATGCAGTAATATGCACAAGAAAAATCTTACTAATTTTCTCTTTATTTTCTCGTTGAGCATCCTGTCCTTCCACTTTTAATAAACCTATCAGCAAAGAGATGGCCTGACTCTACCTCTCAGGAAACAAGAAGGAAAAGCAGTCTCATGGTAAAGCATATAGAACAACTAAGAAGCTTACCTTCCCCTGTGTGCTTTGCTTCCATGTTGGGGAGGAGTGGAGCAGAGCCCCTCCTGCCAGTTTTTTTCTTTCAGTTGCTTGTTTCTAAGAGACCTGAAGAAGAATGTTAATACCTTTCACTTTCATTCAAGGTTTTCAAAGCATTTTATGGGCATTAATGAATGGTGTATCAACACCCTCTAAGGTGGGAAGGTATTATCCCTATTATACAGATGGGGAAACCGAGGCACACAATGGTTAAATGATTTACCCGTGGTTATACTGTGAGTCAGGGGCAGAACCAAAAAGCGGATCCAGATCTCCTTCCTTATCCTTAGTCTCAAATTTTTTAATTCTGAGGGGGAACTGGGTGACGAGGATGGGCTGCAGCTGTAGACGCAGCAGTAGATATCCTATTCCAAGTGCCCTTTTCCATCCCTCTTTTCTCCCTTAGGCACAAAGCCCTATCACCCCACAAGCACCACCTCACTCTCCCATGCTCTTTTCTCTGAAGGAGCTGGAGAATTTTTGGCACCTGTGACTGAATCAGCTCCACTGTTTTGATACATTTTGTTTCATGGCCACTTATTTGCTGGTCACCCTGGTTCCTGGGTTGGTACCTTTAACAGCCATGTGCAGTCCCTCTTCCTCTAAGGGATCAGGGCCCAATTGTGCTAGGCTCTCTACAATCCCATATGAAGAGACAACCCCCATCTTATAACCTAAAAGACATATGAACAGACAAGGTGTTGGCATGATCCTGGCTAAAGGCATGTGGAAAATGTTCTTTTCCCCCAACTTGCTTTATGCTCTCAGGTCCTATGACCAGCAGTGTAGGCCTTCCCAGTTGCTTCAAGATCCATCATTCATGCAGCTCCCGGGAAATGTTGTGGTTTTACTCTTGCAATGATCCAGTTTGAACTCCTTGGGAAACAGACTCAGTCTGGCCACAGTAGCCAAGTCTTTGTGCTGGTGAGAGTCAGAGAGCTATATGATATAGGGTCTGAAAGGGCACCAGGAGTGCTTTGCAGCTGGTACCAATAATTGAGGAGACCTCTTGCAAGTTCCTTCCACTGCCAGATCAGAGGTCCCCAGGGGAAGCAAGTACAGCAGCAATGTATTGGTTCTTAGGGCAGCACCATAAAGGTTTTGCAGCTTCACAACCTCTTCTCTGGGGCACATCCTTGTCAGGTGCAACAATACTGCAGCATTCAGAGTAGCAGCCGTGTTAGTTTGTATTCACAAAAAGAAAAGGAGGACTTGTGGCACCTTAGAGACTAACAAATTTGTTAGTCTGTAAGGTGCCACAAGTCCTCCTTTTCTTTTTGCGAATAACGCAGCAGTAGCTTTAAGCTAACAGTGTATCTATGATATAGACAAACACACATACACCAGCTTCATATAGAATGGTCAGGTCCATGTGAAAAATTGCATTTACACACACACCTTACTGCTTCACTTGCATTCTGCCCACTAATGATGTGCAACAGGGTTACCCTCTTATTTAAAGTAGCTCAGCACTTTGAATGGAAGTAGTAAATTCTCTGTAGCAACCTTATGGCATTTCTTTGGGCCCAGTATGGCCTTTTTGCACTGATTTGGTGGTGGAAAGGGGCCATAACCAGCTTAACCAGCCAGTTGAGAATTTCCCTCATTTGGGAGAATATCCAGGTAGTATAGAGCTAGCATGCTTGTGGGGACACACTCCACCCACATTCACATCTCCTAGTACAATGGAAATGTCAGGGGCATGGCCAGGAGATAAGGGATGTAGCCAGAGCATAGTACACTCTGGTGATCCCTTCCTGGCATAAACCTTGGGGGCTGTTGTAGCTGTTGCAAGTTAAACCAAACCCCAACACTGCCCTAAGTTAGCCTCTTGTCTGGCCTCCAAGCTCAGGGAACTGTAAAGGAGTCTTAGAGGCACCTTTCTCTCCCCCACCTTTCCTTCCCCACTTCTCAGCTGCACTGAGAAGATCACTGATGAGGACTGAACATTCTGGCTTAGTCTTACGACTGATCCACAATGTGCTGAGCAATGTCATTATTTGATCAGAGATCTCTCCTGTAACAACTATCATCCATACCATGTATACATTTTCACCATTATACTTTCCACTAAGTGAGAAAAAAATCCCTTTTTATTTTCATGGAGAAAACAGATGTGAACAATAAGAGAAAGCATAAATAAAAATATTCGGTGGGTTGGGGGAATATTAGGGGAAGGGATGTATAAAGCATCCAAAAGAAACATGCTATTAAAGGCATTTCTTCTTGAAACACAGAAGATTTACATCATGCTGAGCTGCAAATGCACATTAAGCAGAGGTTTTCGTTGAGCTGTCCACAATGATGCTCAGTGCATTTTTTTGTGTGTGTTTGCAGGTAACTTAGAACCCAGCAATGTGTTAATCCTCCAGTGTGTGTTATTTCGCATTTGTCAACACTGGATTTCTTCTGCCACTGTGTTCACCATTCAATCTCTGAAATTTCTCAGTCCTCTCTAGTCTTGTATCCTAAAATGCACCAACTACTCATTTTGTCACTCATTCTTTTAATATTATTGATTAGTATATTAGATATCACTGTGCTAGTACAGAACTATGTAGCATCCCTCTGTTTGGCTGGAAAACTTGATCATTCATTCCCATTCCGTTTTCCTTCCCTTAGCCAGTTTCTGCTCCATGGAAGCACTTTGCCTCTGACCACCTATTTGTTTCTTTAACTGTCTCCTGTGAGAGTTTTTGAAACTTCAAATAAATTATATCAACGGGTCCTCTTTTATTCACTATTTAATTGACATGATCAAATTGTTCTAGCAAACTGGAGAAAAACAATCAGCTAGGTGTTATATAGTTCTATTTGTAACTATTGCTCTAACCTATTTACCTGATACTGAAATAATCCTCATTGGCTTCTAATTTCCAGGGGATCCCAGGTCCATTTTAAAATATAGGTACAACATTTGCTATCCTTCAGTCCTCCTGTATATTATCTAAATTATGTGAATGATTATAGACTTTGGTAGCTGTTCAATCACTTCATTAAATTCCTTCAAAACACTTGGATGAATGCCATCTGGTCTTGGTTATCAGTTGCTCATTGGGTTATCAATGTGTTCCACCAGCTCCCCTGGTAACACAATCTCTTGACGGTATCTCTAACAAAGTCATCTACCTCATGTGATTACATTACCTCTATTACAGTCCCTTTAAAGGCACCCTAGTGCCTGCTGAATCAGTCTAGCTACTTGTTCTCACCTTCAGCGCTCTTCCTGCCTCTCTGCTTTCATCTCTTCTCACCTCTTTCCCAAACATCCCCCTTTCACTTAGTCTGGCCTGCCCATCTGACTGCCTCCTTTATGCCTTCACCCATCTGTCCTATGTTTGAACCCCTGCACAGCCCTATGTGCAACAATTCCACTCCCACCTCGTCCTCCTTCAAGTCCCTCTCAAAGCCTACTTCTTCTTATAAACTGTAGTCTCATAGGCTTAAACAGTAATAACTTTGTCACCCTCAAGACCCCAGTCATTTGTCTCTCATGCTAATGTTTGTTCTTGTCCTGCAGACTCTGGTCACTCCCTCTGTTGTCATCTCCTGTTAGTCTCATGTGATTTGAGATTGGGAGCGCTTCTATTTTGTAGCATGCCATGTATGGTTATGATGCGCTCCCTGTCCACAGGCCAGCTTTAGGCACCAGCAAGGCACCCCTTCTTAAGACCTCTCCTGACTCCACAACTGATAAGCCAGCCTCATCTCCCCTCCGCCAGTTACCTGAGTGTGCTCCAATACTATAGTGTTGAGTGTTATAGAAATCAACTAAGCTAGACACCCAAGACTGCACTTGCCCCCTTGAGACTCCCCACCCTCCCCCCAAAAAGCCTTCTCTGAAATGTATATTTTATTGTTCTTTCTTTCTTCAAATTTCTAAAATGTAACTGCAGGCACCCATCCTGTGCTCTGGGCACTTATCCCATACATTACAAATCACAAAACTAACAAAGGGGCTGCCCATAAATCCACCTCAGCCCACTTGCTATGCCACAGTGCTAGAGAAGAAAGGCAGACAGACTTTGCAGCGTGCCTGGAAAAGTTAACCTCCCTGGCCTTTTCTGCAGCAAGTTCCAAACCAGAGGACTCCTTGTTGCAATCATTTTGTTTACATTGGTTTGAACATCACTGCTGAGTTCTACAGTGGCAGCCTGTTACAGTGAGACAGGTGAACACTCAGGTCCCAAACCATTGAGGCCTTGGCAGGTTAAACCCTACACCTTGAATTCCACCCAGAAACCTATTAAAATTGGTCTCACATGCTCCCAACAGGCAACCCCACTGAGGCAAGTTTTATTCAGCATTCTGTTCTAGCTTCTGTTTCCGAGTGCCCCTGAAGTTTAGCTCTATGCTGGGAGCACTGCAGCAGTCTGCGCTTGAGATGACAGTGGCATGGGTAATTGTAACAAGATCTGCATCAGATAGAAAAATCTCCTCCCTCTCAGGACAGAGGCTAATGCAGAGTCATGACTTTATTCACCTTTGATTTTTGGTTTGATTTTCCATAGGATTTGCTATGAAAAGCATTGCTTATGGGATCACACACTAAATCACTCAAGTGAGGAGACAGAAAAATGTATGACAGGGTTTTTAACCAGTTAGATTGTTCTGGAAGGTTCAGGAAACCACCTGGACCTCCATCTGCCTGAAAATGTTCCCACAGCCTGCCCCACACCCCTTCACATGGTGCATCTCGCCCTAATCATGGTGGAGCACTGCAAGGCCCCTTTGTTTATCTTACACCCAAACACACAGTTGAAGACCAATAATGTAACAGGGAAGGCCTCCAGGAAGAAAATTGGATTTTTTTTTCCATCTTACAGAGGTAAATAAAAAGTCAAGCCAGTCTGACAATGGGCAATGGGATTTGAAGCAAAAAAGAATCCGGCATTTTGTCAGCTGTCCAAGATTTTTCTGGTGTGAGTTTTTCATAAGAGCCGTAACCCTTCTGGTGGGGTTACATCACCATTTGATATAAACCCCCACAGTAAGACTACATCTGCTACTAAGCTGTGTTGTAAATGTCTTTAATTTTTATATTTCATCTGAAGGGAGCTGTTAAAGTGGGTTTACAGGATGATGGCTCTTTGAATAAAAGACATCAGGACCGAAGCAGAGCTCTGCATGACACTTAATTTTCACTCTAATAATCCCTCCTAAAACGTTACAAGATTTTGTTTTTTCCCTGAACTCGCTTTCCCTTCCTGCATGATTATTCTTTTTTTTTCTTTTTTAAAAGGACACACTTGAAGAGAATGTGGGTGTTTTTTTTTCTTCTTCACACAGATGACTTCTCTTTTTCACCCCAAGCCAGATATGCTCTTGACTCCTGAGCATGAGAAATCTCTCTGAAGTTTTTCAAAGCCGTGGCTTTTATTTAGATTTTTACTGTTCCTCTGGACTCTGAGGGGTCTGCAGCTTGACTTTTGTCTTGGAGGGTGGGACGGGATCCTCCAACGTGGTGTTCAAATCTTAAGAATCTTCTCACACTTGCACCACTGCATTAAAATCACCCTCCTGGCTGAGGACTGCATATGGGGCTCTCCTTACTTGTCTGGAGGGGTTGCTGTTGCACAACAGGAGCTATTACCTTTCCTAATCAGTAGAGACTGAGTGCTTTTGCTAATTTATCTTGCCCAGTGTAACAGCTCAGAAGCAAGAGGTGGAGCCCAGGTTTTTGGCAAAGTAACTTAGAACTGAGAATGTTTCCACTAAGCCACCAGGACTGGCATTTGTTTTTTTGGGTTGTGTTTTTGTTTTGGAGAACAAGACAGGTGAAGGGTGACAGTGGAATTTGGTCATGAGCAGGAGCAACAGCAGAAAAGAAAAATCTGCTCTATCCATAAAAGCCCAGAAAGAAATCATATCAATGTTTACAAACAACCAGACCGCAGAAAACCAGATCTGCAATGTGATACTCATCTGGAGAACCATGTTATTGTAATGCAGGAAAATTCTATAGCAGTCAGGTGGGAGAACATAAGAAAGGCCATAATGGGTCAGACCAAAGGTCCATCTAACCCAGTATTCTGTATACCGACAGTGGCCAATGCTAGGTACTTCAGAGGGAATGAACCGAACAGGGCAATTATTGAGCGATCCATCCCCTGTCAACTACTCTCAGCTTCTGGCAGTCAGAGGCTAGGGACACCCAGAGCATGGGGTTGGATCCCTGAACATCTTGCCTAATAGCCATCCTCCATGAACTTATCTAATTCTTTTTTGACCTTCACAACATACCATGGCAATGAGTTCCACAGGTTGACTGTGCCTTTTGTGAAGTACTTCCTTTTGTTTGTTTTAAACCTGCTGCCTAGTTATTTCACTGGGGCACTCCTGGTTCTTGTGTTATGAGAAGGAGTAAATAAAACTTTCTTATTCACTTTCTCCACACCATTCATGATTTTTAAACCTCTAGCATATCACCCCTTACATGTCTCTTTTCTAAAATAAATAATCCCAAACTTTTAAATCTCACGTCATACAGAAGCTGTTCCATACCCTTAGACATTTTTGTCACCCTTCTCTGTATCTTTTTTCAAATTCTAATATATATTTTTTGAGATGAGATGGCCAGAACTGCATGCAGTATTCAAGGGTTGGGCATACCATGGATTTATCTATCCGTTTCCTAATGGTACAAATAACAAATTTTAATTACTCAGAGTTAAGTTCCTGAACAACCCAAAAGCTTAAAATTGTTCATTCAAATATTTGGCAAATGCCTTCAAATAATACATACATGAATGCACAGCCTGCAGAGGGGATGAAAACGATTTCAGGGCCTCCCAACAGCCCTCCATTTCTTTATGGATAGAAATTTATATGAGAGAGTCCTGAAACGCCTCTGTTATAATGTGGAGTCATGGTATGGAAAAGCTGAGAACAACTGAATTAGCAGCCATTGGGACTGGTTTTCAAACTAATTACACAATAAATATTATTTCATCTGGTCTAACATACATGTATAAATGGTGGACCACTGAAAAGTGGCTTATTTGGGGTAGTAATTGAAAAATATAAAAGGCAACTGTTTTTTCCAGAGGAGGAAGCCACTCTTTCAAAGGAGGCTTATTTGATGCTCTGTGATCCAGCAAGAGGCATTCATAATTGTAATAAAATATGCAGAAGCTCTCTTCTTTTATAAATGATATAACTTTGTTAATCAGCAACAGGGCTTGGTGCCAGGGGAATGTGTGTGTTATGGGTGTGGATAGAAGACAGTGGTATGATTGCCCTGGAGACCAAATACAGGGACACTAGGTCATCATTTTTAAAAAAAGTTTCCTAGTAACAAATATGAGTTTAATATTCCTTGTTTTATGTGAAACTTAAAACGTGGAGTCAGTCAAAACCCTCCTCCCCACCCAGAGTAAAAGGGATAGTTATATAGTCATAATCACCACATTTGCAAATCGAGTGCCAAACTGCACCATTTTGGATTATGATCTGATGCTGAATATTTCCATAGTGCCTCATAGTCTATGCTGTGAATTGTTACTTACTAAAGCCCAGTTTGATTTTCCTGTTCCAGCACAGCTTAAAAACTGTACAAGGTATCATTTTCTAGTCCTCCCCCCCCCACTTCAATCTTAAGGAACAAAAAAGGAAAGAAAATTAAAGAAAACAAAATTAATCATTTTAGCTAAAATCAATAGAAGTCTCCAAGACTGTGTACTGTTTGCATTGAGTAATCCTCTGCATGCTGCATGTTGAGTTAACTTGCAAGAGAAATATGTTCCTGTTCCTCCTTATTGCCTTGTGCCTCATTGTAAAAATGGAAGCAGGGACTGCAAATTAAAATACTGTTGATTTAGTTTTTAAAGGGAGTGCCCAAGAGCATTTTCTCTATAGTCACATGCTGGAAATTGAAGTGTGCTGTGAACCATCTGCACTATTACAATACAAAGAGAATATTTTATTATTATGTTATCATCAGCCTGACATATCTTTGACTTCTCTTGCCTGACCCAAAAAAACCCCCAAACAAACCTTAAAAATGCTGTTCTGAGTAGCATCAGCAAAAGATGCTACGCTGTGTCAGCAAAAGATTCCGTTGCCTCACTTTGACTCTTACAGGACTTGATGCGAGAGATGCTGTAGTAGAGTCCAACATGTTACCATTAAGTATGCTAGCAGAGGAGTGCTAAAGGTCTCCTAAATGGAAATGTACCATACTCAGGCTCATTGGCTAGGTGCATATGGTGCCAAGAAGAGCTCAGCAAGAAGTAGACAATTAATGAAGGGGAACTGTGTTTATGGCAATCTATTTGTATCATATGAGCTTTGCATGCATAGACAGGTATCAGGTTCTGAGTCACCAGTCCAAGGAAGGTACTGCTGTTAAGGACAGTTTCTTTCTTTGTGGCATCAGACAGTTTGCGTGGGGTAAAAAGAATGAACAGCAATTTTCTCAGATCACAGAACAAGGGAGGAATGATGGCTATCTTTTCAGTCTCAAGGGAATGTATATGAAAAGTCAAAGCAAGGATGTGTGAAAGATTTATTAATAATATACACAAACAGCCAAATTAATCTGTAGTTTGACTACCCAGAAGTCAATGGAGTTATGCTTGAAATGAATTTGACCCAGTGAAGGGAGAAACTAAAGAAGTTCTAGGTATGAAAGAAAAACCTCATATCTAAGCAACATAATATCTCACATTTATACGCAATAGTGCCTCTCAACCCAGAAGACCCCAAAAAGTTCTACAAACACAGGAACCATGTCACCCTCTATTTAAATCCAGCCACCTCTTGGGTGGAATACTACAGCTCTTTAACAGAGCACAACAACAGTACATAGCATGCTAGGTCAGAAAATGAAGAATATCATATCAGATGAGTGGGATTTATAATAAATGGAATGTAATTATTCAAATGCATAAAACCTTCATATCCTAACTTCTATATCTCTCTGAGTTCTAAAGACTTCTATATTATGGGATTATGAATGTGATGATTGACTAATACTTAGGTGAACAATTTGCTATAATAAATTTTTTTTGTAGGGAGGCGGGCATGATGAAGGAACTTGGAAAAGAAGGAAGGAAAATACAATAAAACCTGCCAAGAGTGACTATTCATGGAAGTTAGCAAAAGTGGTCACTTGTAAGAGGTGATCTTTCTTCAAAGGTTTGCACACCAGACAGCAGTGATGTTCTGGGGCCTCTTCAAGTAGTCACTCGTCATAGATGGTCTCTCTTCAGAGGTAGTCATTAAAGCAGGTTTTACTGTATATACAAAAAAAGCTCATTCAAATTCTGTGTTTAACATCATCATCTGACCCCATTAACTATGATTGTCTAAAAAAATGATTATTGCTTTATGTGTCTGAGTACCTGTCTTCAAGAATCTTCACTGGTGAAGAGGAGAAGGATAATAGAAGGCTGAAACAAATAGAAAATCAACTGGAGTTATCAATGTTTTGATAACAGACTGAATTTTATAGGCCCAATATTAATAATTTAAATATCAAAAGAAAAACCTCTGGTGGTTCAACAAAAAACAATATAATCACAATAATTCAGAGGTTCACAAGAAAATAGACTTATGTGATGCACATGCCCTGGGCTGGCCTTCTGCACAAGGGAAAATTTCACATAAATTAATAGGTGATATTTTAATCATTTTTATAGTCAGAACATTTGTG
Organism: Dermochelys coriacea; assembly: GCF_009764565.3. Taxonomy (NCBI): domain Eukaryota; kingdom Metazoa; phylum Chordata; order Testudines; family Dermochelyidae; genus Dermochelys; species Dermochelys coriacea. Next base: position 111,383,742 of record NC_050072.1, read on the forward strand.
CTATTGTAGGGTAAAATTCTGGCTTCACTGAAGATAATGGTAAAACTTCCATTGACTTCAATAGGGCCAGGATTTCACCCACTGTAATGATAGACCAAGAATAGTACTATTGTTGCATGCATTGGCACAGCACACTGCCTTACCCAAGTAGAGGAGATTGACCAGTCATGAAATTATGTTTTTGTGTGCTGTAAAATTGTCTCTTTTCCGAGGTCATCCCCATTTGCTAATGGATTGATGGCAAAAAGCCCTTCTGTTTAGCCCTAAACTGGTTAAATGGAAATCAGAAAAAAAAATCCATAATAAATATCATAGCATTTAGGAGCTTGTTTTTGATTTTAGAAAGGTTTTAAAAACAATTTTACAGGTTCTTGGGAAATAATGTTCAAAAGTACAGGCCTGATAAAACAACAATAATAAAAGCTCAGATAAGAGCAAGAAATAGGGCTAAATTTTGCACTAGGGTAAATTCAGAATAACACCATCTTGAATTGTTACTCTAGATTTACACCAGTGTAAATGAGAGCAGACTTTGGCCCATACTGTGTTATCTTCCTCTCATTCCGAAACCACAACTCTAGTTCTGAATCATTTCACGTTGATATTCCATTTCACTGCTCCTTCCCATTTCCTAGTCCTTACTTTATCTTCCAGTCACTCTGCAAAGCCTCTTTTTCCTTGGGTAATGCTTGCGTGAAAAATTCATCATGCAAAAATTTTCAATGGTGATTAAATTCTCTATAGGAATGATACGTGGAGGATGAGCAGGGGCTAACATTGCAAATAGTGTGGAGCTTAGTGTGATTTAGCTTAAGTTGACACTTATTTTGCTAGCTCTCATTCTTTTTGAGTGGGTGCCTCAACATTGCTATCTATGAATGTTAGCTTATTTTGTAATAATAGAGAGAGCGAGAGAGAGAGAGAGTGCTGGAGCAGAGTTGTGCAAAATTCATCCATTTTTTTGCTTCACAGAAATTTCTGCAAGTCTTTTGTATTGATTTTAAATCATGTGAATTCACCCATCTCCACCCCAAAATTCAATATCAACGACCGTTTCACATGAAAATCATAAATAGGCTCAGGTTTGCTTGAAAGGATTATAAACCTTCCAATGAAAATGGGCTGAAGATCGCGTTTGTAATGTAAACTGACACCAGGTGCCATCTTGGGCTCTCTCTCAGCACTAGCTATAAGCAATCTTTTTCATAATTAGGACATCATTTTAGCTCCTTTGCTTTTTAAAGTTGCCTGATTAAGCTTCCTGTTACCTTTGTTACTTTTCTTGTGACAGCATGTCTCAGCACCGCCCCAGTGCTGCATCACACTGTCAACACTCAATACCCAAGGCTCTCTTGAACTCACCATTTTTCTGTACTGGAGGTAACAGTTCTACTCATTAATAAGGAAGAGAAGGAAGATTTGTTTATTTGACAGCTTATTTTCCTTCTCAGGTTATAAAACAGAATTGAACAGAGGGGATTTGCTTCCTCCTCCATAACAGACACGCTAGGAACAGTATCACTGATGATCAACAGTTCCGGCCCTTTAAAATTCTTCCTCCGCTGAAGGAAGGAGGATCTTTTTTTGTTTTCCTGCACCACAGAAAACACCCTTCAGGATGGATGAGGAATTTTAAAGGGCCAGGATTAGACTTAATTTCCATGAAGCTTTCCAAACACAGTCATGAGCTGACCCAACAGCTTTATCCTACAGGTGATACAGAGCAAAGTTTTACTTCCAAGCCCTTCATTTAGATTTCTTACAATAACTGCAAGAGGGTAGATAGTGCCTGTGTTATTCTAGAAACAGAACAGTGCGTGATAATAAATCAACTTCCTTAGTAGCTTCATTATCTTTTAATTATAGAAAGAGGCAGACTAACTTGCAAAGAATCACCCTAGACTTTCAAAAAGAAACACTTAAAAAAAAAAAAAAGAAAGAAAGAAGACAATTGAGATTTACATAGTTTACACCTCCTGTTCAGCAGTCCTCAAGACAAAACTCATTCACGTAAACTCACTGGCTGGCAGCAATGTTTGTGTATTGTTCAAATGCATTCCTGCATTCAGTGAACTGGGAGACTGTGTTCTATGGCTCTGCTGAAGAAGTTGGCCAGCTGCTTCATGACTGAAGTGTACTTCCCAGATGACGCCTCGCATTATTTGACAAACTCTCGTCTGCATCTGCCCTTAACCTGTAATGAAATGTGATGGGGAGAAGGGGTGAGTAATCTGGGTTGGGTCTCCTCTGCTGTCCCTCTTCCTTTATGGCAGCATTTTGTTTAGAGCACAATATGAACAAAGAAAGGGTGTGGGACACGCACACAATAATGAAAATCCATGACTCGACTGTGCATTCATAATTATTTTATAAATAAATGGCTTTTGGAGAGCCACATTTGTCTCTTCCCACAGTGTATGTCTTTCATTAATGTATCACAGGCCGAATGAAGCCAGCCTGAGTGCTTCGCTTGCATCTTCCTCCTTCTCTGCATCATTGTCCATGGATAGGTTTTTGTGGTTCAGAAAGAGCTGCAAGCCCCACACTTCTCTGCAAGACTGATGGCTCGTCAATAACATTAGCCAGCATTATGGGCCGCATTGGTGTAGAACAGAATCAATACGGCCAAGTAAAAAGTCTAATAAGTTGACATGGCCATCCTCAGCAGGGCTCACGTTACAAGAAATGAGTTTTTTTAAGGAATCAGCGTCAGTGCTGCTTATTCACCCCACACTGAGATGCCTTGACTAAGATTTATTGCTTCTTGTTTTGTCAGCAGTGCAGGGTAAGCTGGGTAGAGGTAAAATAATCATTCAGGTTAAAAGAATAATAAAGGAAGGACTTTACAAATGCTGCCCACTCTATACTGAGGAGGTGAAAAGTGATGCTACAGGAGTAGCCTACCATGTGAAAGTAAAGGGTCCAGGATTTAGGAAATAAAAGGGTTTATGGGATTTGTCCCCCTTGTTTGATCTCGGTGCATAATATTCTCCTCCCCTCAACATATTCCCTTTTTCTTAAGGGATGGATTCTGATCTTAGTTACACTGGCTTAAATTAGAAGTAATTTCATTTAAGACAATGAAGTCAGTTCAGATTCATACTAGTGTAACTGAAAGCAGAATTCAGCCCTCAGTGCCTATGGCAATGTATGTACCTCTTAAAATAAGTTTCTAACTGATGCATAGCTTTATACACACAGTCATTCTGGAGCTGTTTTACAGCTTTCCCACTTTCTCCTCCTCCATACCCCCATGCATGCAGATTACCCACAACACAAGAGCAATGGGGGAGCAGCATCAGATATTTCACTTTTATGAACTCTGTTGATCATCTGTTCTCATTTGTCCAGTCATCTGAGGGAAACCCTGTTCAATCATGTGAGGTTAAAGCATTAGTGAAATCGTTAGTGCAGCATGGTCAGGCTAATAGGCCCATGCCTCAGCCATTTTTGCAGGCTACATACCACCAGGGTTGGAGTTACTTCAACAATGTTTTTTTCTAAACAGGTAAAGGAAAATAATTGAATCTAGGAGGCTAGCAGCTTGTTTGTGAATGGGAGAGTGACGATATAAACTGCTCCCATCCCACTCCGTTAGAATGAAACATACAGTGGAGTCCTCATTTAAAAAATCTTGTGATAGTTAAAGTACCCATTCAAACTAACAACAGAAGTGGTTAGATCACTGCTTAGGAGGAAATGAAAGTGCCTGATCCAGCAATGTACACTCAGGCAAGACTCCTATTAACATGACTGGGAGAACTGCAGGATTGTGTGATATTTTCCTACATCACTGCCAAAAAAAAAAAAAAAAGACTTTGAACATCAATCAAAGAGCAATCTGTGCTACTTACATGACAAGCAAAATGAATCTTGTGGTCTCATCTTAGTCACTAGTCTGGTGGACATTTATCCAAAGAACAAAATCACCACAGCAGTTGACACAAAGCAGGACAATTGGTAGTTGCTGTTAAATTTTAAAGGCCAAATTCTATCCTGATTTCTCTCTCTCTCTCTTTCTCACACACACAGGGCCCCGCACCACCCCACCCCAAGTCTACAGATTTCACCATGTGGTGCTGCGCTTACTATTAGTTAATACTACAGTAGCATCCAAGGGCTACAGTTAAAATTGAACCCATTGCGCTTGCATGGCACTGAATGCATACAAAGCCAAGGCCCTTGCCAGAAATCAGGAAAGAATTTGTTCCTCTGTGGTATATATCACCTCCAAGTTCCCACTCAGTCTGTGAGGAAGAGAGTTTTCAAAACAGCAACCTATATTTTGAACACGTGGTTTTCTAGGTAATTCCTTGTAGGGTATGAATACTGTAACATTAATTTAAACAGTTTATTATTTTGACTAGCCAAATTAAATGGTTATTTCACCATTTGTACCAATTCAAGGGAACATTCTCCTCTCAAAGCCCTAGGACCTTAGTACGTAACTCCGCATTTATGCTAATAGGGACTTTACTCCTTCAAGTTTAACAGGGCTAAAAGGTTTCACCAGGCACATAGGCTTTGTAAATAAATCAGCAGCACACAGCAAATATATTCTTTTAACAGGATTATCCCTTTGATAGCCATTCAGTGGAGGTGGCTTTCTTTGTACCCTGGAATTCCTGGCTTGCCCTCTTAACTACACAGAAGGTAAATCTATCTAATACTTCACAGCTGCCTTTATTGGGACCTGCCACTGTGTCTACTGGATGTACTTTCCTGCCACAAAGCACCACTTCAAGCTTCCTGCTAAAGACACAGTGAATACAGTTGATGATCTGTCTTATTAAAAGTTATGAGGAAAGGATGTTCACTCCATTACTTCCAATAATACTGAATATGCACAGAGAAGCTGTGTAATTTTACACAGAACTTGGCTGCGTTGGTCAGCGCTTCAAAGCTCTCTCTTCCTCTGTCTTTCTCACACACACATGCTGCACTATAGCATTTAATATCGCACTGCTCACATGGTGGTCACTATTAAAATCTTTACAGTTTTTGCCTCTTGCTTAATTAGTGTTGCCATGGTGTTTTCTGGTTACTGCAGGCCAAAACCCAGGCCTCGCTATTCCAAGAGCACACAGTGAGCCGGTGCAGCTGCCCAAGGTTTGTGCCGCTCCATGTGTGACATTTCTTGCCAGTGGGGAAAAGCCACTGGTCAGTCTGTCATCCTCTGGTGTCTGGAGAGAGTTGGGGATCAAGGGGAAGAATGCAGGAGTGTTTAGAAGACGGGGTGTTGGTGTGCGTATGAGAGAGGGCTCAGAGGCTTATTGGGTGCAGACCCCCAGCAGTGAGTTTTGGGGGGCAGTGGGAGTCTGGGTGTTGCTAGGGGGTGGAGGAACCTGGGGCAGCCTCCTTCATTCCACCATTCTCCCCATGAACCTCTCTTATTCCGACCCCCATTTTATCCCCTTTCAGCCACTGTCCCTCATTCTGTCCTCCCTCTGCTTCCTCCTCCTCCTTACCAGTTGTTGTCATTGCCACCAACATTTTCCCTGGGGGCACCCGTGGTGCCTGGTGGTAGCGGATGAATGAAGAAAGAGAAAGCAAAGAGGTGGCCAGAAGCCAGGCTTCACAGTGGCTGCTGATAGCTGGGAAAACTAACTGCAGCTGCCTGCCCACAACCCAGAGGAATACATCAGATCTTGGGTTCGGCTAGGGTGCAGCTGGGACTACCAAATTCAGGACACTGTCAGACCAAATGCAGGATGCTGGAGCAGCGCCATCATGGAGACTACTGAGTGGGGAAACTGCCACTTTTGGATAATCTCATAGGAATTCACTCCTCACCAACCCTTTCTCCGAGCATTCATGGTACCTCCCCAGCACTGCACAGGGAGTGCAGGTTCCTTGCCCAAACTGTGAGCACCACTCAGCAAGTGTGAATGGAGCTGTCAGCATGAGAGATGATAGAAAGCACCCAACCACCAAATCTTTGTGACCCCACTGTGGCCCATTCTCTACCTGCAGCAGATCCAATGGAGCAGTCTCCAAGGCCCCAGCTGAGGCAAAAGCAGTGGAAACCAATTAGGGTCTTAAATGAGGACAACTAATAGGCATGTGAGTCAGAGGCATGGGTGTGTGTATACAGTATGTTACCCTAAAGCTGAGCAGTGAAGTTAGCTCCTGTAGTTTTGGAAGCAGGGAAAGGAACCGGCTGCTGGTGATCAAGGCTCAACCAAGGTGATCTGACCATTACTATATGTAGAGTGCTACGTGTTCAAGGCATTACCTTCCCCTGGTTGCAGAGTATAAGGACATTTCCATTAAAAAGTGGCTTGACCAAGGGCTAATACATTGTTTCCCTTCTCACCACCCTGCATAAGCAAAAGGCATTTTACGAACAGCCTTCTTTAGAAAACTGCTGGCACTTGGACTGGAAGAACACAATTAAAAGGACACAGTAAAAATTGACAGAGCTCAGTGGAGAAAGCTGAAAATCCATTACAATCCTGATCAAACTATAAATAAAAATCCTAAATTGAAAAAATCTTGTCCAATTATGGATTAAAATATGTTTAGGTTTAATGACTTAGCACACCGCCCTGACTCCTGTAATGGCTGCTGAGACCACATGGCCTGCATAGTACTGTAATAATAAACAAGCTGTGTAGTGCTGAGAGCCCACATAGGGACTTTGTGGGGCCAGGCATTGCTTTCTTGTTACCCTTGAAGCATGCAGCTTTCTGGCTCACACGTGGGTGGCACAGCCAGTGCTTTAATGCTGGGCTTTGGTTGAAAGAGCTTTCGTGATTCATCCCTCAGAAATGTCAATGGGCTGGTTTTGGGCAACTGTCGTTTTTAAAAGGTGTTTCACTCCTCATTTCTGCCACAAGAAGGAGAGACTACTTAGCTCTAACTGGAGGTTCTTTGAGATGTGTGGTCCCTATCTGTAGTCTACTGAGGGTTCTGCGCATGTGCCAGGAGCTGGAGCTTTTCAAAGTAGTAGTGTCCATTGGACTGCGTATCTGCCCTTGCATTGCCTTGTGGTTTAGCCCAAGGTGATAAAGGGCAGGGTAAACCGACCGCATTTTCATAGCAGCAGCAGAGGGGAAGAAGGGTGCAATTGAAATACAGATAGGCACCACACATCTCAAATAACCTCCAGTTAGAGCTAAGTAGTCTCTCCTTCTTCTTTGAGTGATGGTCCCTATTGTATTCCACTGAGGGTGATTAACAAGCAGTACCGAGGTAGGAGGAAGGTGCGAGGAAGATGATGGAACTGTGGAACGGAGGACCAGTGCACCAAACAAGGTATCCATTGCAGACTCCTGCACTGGAGCATAATGAGAAGAAAAGGTATGTACCAAACTCTACCTTTCTACCCATAAGGTCTAACCTTTTGCCCTCCTTGTCAGATGGGATGTACTGTGGATGCTGTTGCTTGAGCTGCTCGGTAGCAGCCTGGATCACAAAGGAATTAGATGGAGGATGGGAGAACAGAAACTGAGACTGAGGGTGGGGGATATAATTTCTTTCTGTCCCCTTTGGGGTGGAGGTGCATGAGTCCGGGATATGCCATACAGTGCGTGCTAGTTGAAGAATGGCATCATTGATCAGTAGGGCCGCTCTGGCTAGTACTGATCCATACAAGATGTCTAATAGTTGGTGCTGACTGTCCTGCACCTCCTCCAACAGGATCTAAAGACCATTAGAAATTCTCCTGAAATTGACGATAGTCGTCCAGGGAAGAGGAGGGAGTCAATGACACAGCAGTGTCCAGGGATGACAAGGAAAATCCTTGTCTCCAGATCTGTCAGTACCGTCAGAACTGGGCTGACCAGCGCATCGGCCAGCCCCAGTTCTGAACATCTGCTTGACGAAGGACAGAGTGGTGAGACGTGATTCCTCCTGGGTTGAGCAAGACAGTTCTGAAGGCAAATACGGGGGTCACAAACTCCAGTATGGCCAACTTGGTTGATCCTGCTGTTGCTGCATTGGTGCCCATGGAAACGGGTACTAGTGGCTCCTGGGCGGAGGTAAGTAAGGGTAATGCAACGGTGCCCTCAGAACCCTCTGGTAGTCATGCATTCGGAATGGAAGCAGCAGACCCTGCGTAATAGCCAAATCTTCAGACTCAGAGGAATCTCAGTCCTGTATAAATGGGGGTACCAATGGGGCAGGTAAAACAGGGTGTGCTGTAGTTACACAACCAGAGGGTGGCAGATCCGATGTAGGAGAAGGGGTCCTCCTAGCAAGTGAATGGACCAGAATACGTGGAGATCTCATCCATTCTAGGGCAAACAGTTCATGAGGCCCAGGAGCATATACAAGTCTCCCTGGTGTCAATGGCATCCGGTTCATGGACAGAACCAGAGCTGGTAAGGGAACATGCCTCAGGACCAACAATTCATGCTGTGCTGGTGGAGACAATGCAGGAGAGGTATGTGGTTCAGGAGTTGGGACTGGCACATCCAGTGAACGATGCGACTTCTTGTCACTCTTGTGGACCTTGGAATGCACCTCTCCTCTGTGGCTGGAACTCGTGGAAGACACAGCATCTTTTTTGGAATTGGAGACAGGCTTACTGTCATACTTATGTGCATGCTTCCTTGTTTCATGGCTAGGCCCCAGTGTGGGGTCCATAGCGCTGGTATCGGCAGAACCAGACTGGAACCCTGCATTCAGAGGCACACTCCTGGACTAGTCAGGCAAATATACAGGGGGAGTTCCCCAGCCATGATCTGACTGTGGTTCATGGCAACCTCCATCAGGTGCTTTCTAAGATGCAGGGTCCAGACTTCTCGGGTACAGGTGGGGAAGGAGAGGCAGATACTGAACTGGATGGGACTTCCCCCAAGCAGTACAGACAGCACTGGTGCTTGTCGCTGAGCAAAAATGAGGGCAAGCACAGACCTTAAATCCTGCTACCTTCAGCATAATCCAGTACCCAGACACATGTACTGAGGGTATGGGGGGAGGGGAGGTGGTTTGGCAGGAAACTGCTGAAGCAGCATTCCAAAGTCCTTAATCCTATAAAAATTACTATGAAAACAAAAACTACTACAAAATCAGTAAAATTCTAACTATGTACAAGACTAAAACCAGTTTTTCTGGAAAGGTTGGAAAGTACATCATCAAGGATGAGAGAAAAGCAGAAGTTCCGACTCCAACTATGCAGCGGTGAGAAGGAACTCAAGACACGGTCCTTCCTGCACTTTATTGACTAGAGCAAAACACGAGGCGATGCAACAGCGCATGCATGGACCAACAGACACTACTATATTGAGAAGCTCTGGCTCCTGGCACATGGACTATCACTTGAAGAAGAATCAATAGTTTGTTCTAAGTGCTTGGCAGGCAAGCAGCAGTGAGCATGCAAGGCACCCTTCTCGCTTCATTTCATAATATGTGCTCAGTCAGGGCCAAAGATTAGCACACCAAAGTGCTGCCTTTTCAGGCAGCAGAGTTAAAACAGGAAACTGGGACTCAGGTTCTCTTTGCATCCCTGCCCTTGTCTTGCGGTGTATTCTCAGCCAAGTCACTTAAAGCAGCTTTGGCCCTTAAGGAGTTCCTTGGAGACAAAGGTATAATTCTGCCCCCTAGGCTGACAAGCAGAGATTGAACCCCTCCCAGCCACTATTACAACCTCAGTAGCCTTTACAAGCCCCCCTCTCCGAAGAGAAAGGCAGGTGAAGGGGGTAAGTCCAGAATATTGGAGAGCAGTGACTTCTCTGGTTCTCACTCCAGAGATTTGCTGCACTGGGAGCCCCCCCAGTTTTCCTTAATGGCAGATACATGTTCCCTGGCCTGGTCCTAGAGTTGTGACCATCTCAAGCACAGCACAATAATGCCATTTGCATTTTGTCATCGGCCTGCCATGTGCTCAGAAGGAGCAGAGAGATTTGAGCCTTAAAAAAAAAATATGCCACAGAAGTTGTCGGACAAAACAAGGTAACTCACTCTCATTGTCACAACATCCCATGGCCAGTAGTACCAAAGAAAACAATATTCTACTGTTTTCATGTCTTCCTGCCTCGTGTTTCATTTAGAGATATGCACACCATTTGTGATTCTGTTGTGGTGGTTTAAAATTCTCTCCATGGCTGGTCAAAGGATTTTAGTTGCCACCCATTTGATATGAGGGCCTTTTTGACCATAATTTTTTTTTAATCTCTTTTTCTAAAATTTAGTGTCCTACTCATAATTTTTGCTACACTTCCTGTTTGGAGGATGTTGATTGAACTTAAGTTGTGGTTACTATCATTTAATGGTTCAACTAGAGTTATTTTTTTTAACCATTTCCTATGCTTTACATAGGTCTAAGCTGAGAAGTTTCTCTCTTTTTGTGTGTTCCAGCAGTAGCTATTCCAAGAATCAGTCATTTAACATGTCAAGAAATTACTCTTCTAAACCTGGTCTTAACATGACATATGATCATTTTATGCAAGCAGCAAAGTCACCCATTACTGCTGTTTTATTGGACTTAGTTGACCTTTTGATCTCCTTCAACATTGTGCATTCAGAGTAGCAGTCGTGTTAGTCTGTATTCGCAAAAAGAAAAGGAGTACTTGTGGCACCTTAGAGACTAACAAATTTATTTGGGCATAAGCTTTCGTGAGCTACAGCTTATGCTCAAATAAATTTGTTAGTCTCTAAGGTGCCACAAGTACTCCTTTTCACTGTGCATTCAATATACTTTTTCTGATCTGAAGGCTGGGAGTATGTGTGTATTATGGTTTGGAATTGGTAATCATACAGATTCTGCTGTAAAGTTTTCTTCACTTAGAAATATTCTTGCATTAGTCTCTGGAATCTTTCAGGATGCCACTGCTCTACTTCAATGACCTGCTCTGTCTTTCCTGTGTAACTGTAACTTACAGGTCATAGTGTATAATGGAGTAACAGATCCCATTTATTTTTGGCATCCCACAGTGTTTCAGAAATGCCAATTTTGGAGCCCTAATTGTTACATCACAACTCAGAGCAAAACTTTTTCTTGGCTGTGACCAACTTAAGGAAAGCATAGATATTTGGGGACTGAATTTCATGGTTTGTAATGAAAAGTGCAACAGTTGGTCATATGGTAAGTTTTTTTTACCTGAAATCATATAAACCAAATATAAAACACACAGCCCTCAGTGAAATTCACCAGTTCCAGTTTGAGTTTCATTACTATAACATTCACCCCTTGAGTCAGTGGACACTGACCGCTCTCATATGACAGAAGGGTTGCCTTTGTGACTTGGTGAGCCACTTACATGGTCTGGGCTCAGTCTCGCCACTATACAGTTTCCCCTGTTGGGCCTACAAAGGCTTTCATATGTCCAATAACAACACTCCTTGTTGGGGTCTGGTTTATTAACAAAAGTTCAAAAGGAAAACAAAATTCCCTGATGAAGCTCTTCCTTCAGCTAAAGTGTTCCCTATACTCCAGCCTTTTGGGTTGGAACTTGGCTCTCTGCCTCCCGAGGTCCCGTCACAGGGAGCTAAGATGAATCCTCGTGTAGGGCTGCCCACACCACCCTTCTGATTCCTCTCAAGCTGTAGACTTCCTACCTGTAGTCTCCCATCTCTCTCCTGAAAGGACCCAAGGTCTCTTCTGCCTTCTGTCTCTCCATGGACTTCTCCTATCTACCCCAGAGCTCTGACTAAGCCAGATGACCCATCCATCATAAGACAAAAAAGAAAAGGAGTACTTGTGGCACCTTAGCGACTAACAAATTTATTTGAGCATAAGCTTTCGTGAGCTACAGCTCACTTCAGCTTATGCTCAAATAAATTTGTTAGTCTCTAAGGTGCCACAAGTACTCCTTTTCTTTTTTGCGAATACAGACTAACACGGCTGCTACTCTGAAATCCATCATAAGACATTACTCATTCTCTCCACCTGGTGAGGCAAGTCAAGTTTGTTACAGGTGGGATTGGGCCCATCTACCCTTAAAGGATCACCTAATCATAAGTTTGGGCCAAGAAATAAAAGTTCAGTTTCTTATCGCCTCTCCTGTATGTCAGACCCTTCCTTCACAAGAGTGGGCTGAACAAACCCAAACAAAAGTGGAACCTACCGGGTGTAAAATGACATGACCAGAGAAACAAGTTGGAAAAAATGTATACAGCAACTGTAATGTTTCAAATCTTGCAAAATAATATGGGAATCATGAAAGAATCTTTGTATTTTCAAATTTAAATGTTTGTGTTTTTTCAAGGAACAAAAGATTGAAAAATGACCTATATACTTTATCCTCAAACTGACGTAATGTGTATCTATTGTTCAGGTAATTATAAGGCACCTATCAGCATAGTATGAGAGTGCCTATCTGAAATTGAACACAGTGCAAAAGATGCTTTCAAGGCCCTATAAATTACATAAATCCTGTATTAAGTGCTTAAGTGGTATACAGGCCCTTGTGCAAGCCCTCTGCACCCTAACGTAGTACAGAGTTATGTTCCGAATGACTTTGAAAATAAGGAGGCACACAATTCTGTATTTTCAAAGGGAAGAAAAAACATGAAAATTGCAATTGTGCTTTTGGTGAAGGACACAGCAGAAAGATGTGAAATTATGAGTGTGCTTTGAATTTTGAATAGCACTTAAATTTGTAGAATGAAGTGCTCTAAAAACTTGATAGTGGCCTCATAATTTTAAATCACTTCACACTACACATGCCTAGAGACCTAATAGCCTCCAAATTCATCTGCTTATATTTTTTTCGAACCTTCCAACAACATGAAGCCACTCTATGCAGTGTAGAGTATGTAATTCATAATTGTTGTAGCACTTCAGATTTTTCTATGAGACCTGACACATTGGAAAGGAATCAAACTCCATTCCAAACCCAGAGGATCAAAATATATTGGACTGATTAAATTAAATGTTCTAGCCAAGAAATCTTAAATTGTTCTTAAAAACTATGTTTTTTTTAACAAAAGGTTAGGTTGAGGGTGATTCTATAAAAATTCATCTTGAAAAACAAAGGACATCCTATAGGGTGGATATTTTTATTGTGTTAAGTAAAGGCAATTAAGAAACAGAAACGACACTCAGTACATATCTCATAAAAGTTGTGAGAATATGTTGGTGAGATGAACTCATATATACTATAGGACATTTGGGAATACCAAGTTGCTGTAAATTTACACTGCTAAGAGTCTTATTATTTCCACAGTGTCACTACTATACAAGTTGAGTGCTGTTAATATATCTAATAAGAAGGACTGAGGAACTTAGTTGGTTGTTTGTGTTGGACAGGGTTGTTTATAAGAGCCATCTCTCCACCCATTCTCTATTTCTTCACTCCTGGTTTACAGTTATGTATTGGACTTTTAAGCAGCAAGTAGCTTGTCAAAAAGCAGAAGTTTTATAATGATTGTGGCATGTGGATAACAATGAACTCCTGAGAAGCACCAAAGCCCAAATTAGTAAACAGCAGCACACTACCCTAAAGAACTTAAAGTGGCAAAGCCAATCCTAAACCATGCAGGAAACCTGACAAAGAACATTCAAGGAAAGGCAGCTTGAGGATTCCTGCCTTTAGAGAAAATGTTTGGAAAGTTTCAAGCTTACTGGCATCCCAGACTTTGGGGTCTATGCACTACTGGGCTGCACTGAGTTTATACTATGCCAGCTCAGTGGAATTAGCATAACATACTAATTTTACTTAACCATATGTTGAACTTTATAGGATAATAGTAACGTTCATCTTTGATGGAGTATAGTATGACTGGCACTGCGAATTATGGATAAGTTGTCTTAAATCAAGATGGGCTATACTGGGACTCTGGCAAAAGATTAGAACTTGCAACCCAATGGCCCAGTCATATAGCGTACTGAGTGCTCTCAACTCCCACTGAAATAAGGGCAAATCAAGTGCTCTCAGCTCATAGCACAATTGGGCCTTAACATTACAGTTGAAAACGTAACTGGTAATGTTTATTTGCTCTGTCATTTCATGTTCTTCCCAGAGAGGTTTCAGCTAAAGGTCAAGGGAGAGCCACTGTGTATTTTTTTTCTTAAAACAAAATCAATTGAAGGACATGGAACACAATAAGTTATGTTACAGGGCTGCACTTGCATGTATTCCCATTGGAGACCTATCAATGTGAGCTAGCACTGCTGGGAAATATCTCTAGCTACCTTGGCTAATCAATACCTCTGTTCATTATACTGTCTCTGATGAATATGGGTAATGATTGGGTGAGCATGAGTCAGGTGACTAAAAATAACCACCTCATGCTAAGATCAATAGTGGTTTTTTTCAGTATTACTTCAGGCATTTCAATGCTCTTTTTATTCCCATGCTCCTCCCGCTTCCCCTTTCCTCATTGTTGATAGATCAACATCATCATAGGAGTAGCTTTATTAAATTAGTAGCACTTAATCTACTGTCATGTTGTCAACTTGCAGGGAGTCAACAAGCAGACGGCAAGTTTTCAAGTGGCCCAGTGTGTGCTGACTGGCTCTCACCCAGGCAGTTAGCTTAGTGCTGTGCCAAAAGCTGTCTTTATGGGTGCCTGCTAATATCCCTTCTCTGACTATGAAAATCTTACATTAAAAAAAATCTGTTTGAGGGGAATTCATGCCAATTATAGATGTGTTATGACAGATGAAAAGATTATAATTATGCTTGGCTTCTATGCAGAACTACATTAACACATCTATGACATTTAATAACATGGGAGGATAACTACATGCCTCAACAGAGGTTAACTTTAAAGGTTAAACAACTTTGGGGAATGTTTTTCTCACCCCCTAATTCTCCCCCCCCTATAAAAATTAAAAAGCGTGGCATTTGCTTGCAGCATTCTTTAAAGGGGGGAGGGGAGGAGAGGAAAAAATGAAAATGGATCATATAGAAGGGATCTAAAAGCTAACAACTGGAAGTCAGTAATAGATTAAAACCATTCAGTTCCTTATTAGGCTGTTTATGTGGCAGTGATGAAAAACAGGCAAAGAAGTAAAGAAGCTCTCAAGGCTTTTGTTAGTGGCCAAAATGGGACATCTTATTCTGTCTATGTAGGTAATGCCCTTCAGGGCATAGACTTCATGAAAACTAGGGAATGTTTTAGGGCTAAATGCTTTGTAAAAGAATAGATCTGGTGATAGGTTGAAAAATGTCTTATTTCCTATTTAGTCATGAGGAATCTGAGGCAACGGGAGAGTTTATTGGCTCTCCCAAGTTCTGACAGGAAGTTTGTGGCAGAGCCATGGATAGAACCTAGGTGTCCTGACTCCCAGGCCATCATTGTGGAAGGCTCGAACATGCAAGGTGCTGACCACTGGCCCACTCCAGCAAAGCACTTATGGATTGTAAGTCCCATTGAAAGAATTTGAGACCATATGCATACTTAAAGCACATGCTTAAATGCTTTGTTGGACCAAGGCCAGAGTGCTCAGCAGCTTGTAAGATTGAGCTCTTAAAGAAAAGAGTTGTGTTATTTTCTCAACTAGGAACGTCTGGGTAAAAAGAATTATTATGAATAACGATCAAATACATTGACTCTGATATTCCGGTAATGTGGCCTCTTTGTTCCACTTCCTCCAAACATAGTAACACACACAGAAATACCATCTTATGAGAGATCTCTCCATCTGCTTGTTTTCTTTCTGGATAACTAGCACAATATGTAGAAATCATTAGTGCCATGAGAATACAAACTGAAACAAAAGCATTTACCCTGAAAGAATATTGTTGTTATTCTGTCAGCTGCAGTGGCTGCCCACACCAGTGCAGAAAAGGAAACAGATTCTTAAAAAAATAAAATGAAACTAATTTATTTTACTCTGACATTGGACCCCAGGACACTCCCACAATGTCTGCAATTTGGAGCTAAAGGTGAGCAGCAAGGAGCCTAAGAAAAATCCTCGAGTAGTAATACTGAAGGCCCCACATTAGATCACTGTGCTAAGGTCAGGGAGGAGATGGACATGGCCAACATCCCCTGCCACCTCCACTTGGCCCTTGCCAAGGGCTGTGAATCTCTAACCAAAGCTCCCAGCTTAATTAACAGGATACTAGTACTGAACACACATTTTTCTCTACAAATGGCAGGACAGTGTAGTGGCTAAGATGTTAACCTAGGGTTCTTGCAACCTAGGTTCAAAACCACAGACTTCCCATGTGACCCAGGCAAGTCACAGTCTCTCTGTACCTCAGTTCACCTTCTATAAAGTTGGGATAATAGCACTATCATATCTTATAGGGGTGCCATGAAAATAAACACATTAAAGATTGTGATATACTCAGATACCATGGTATTGAGGGCCGCATAAGTACCTTAGATAGGTACGGTGGGTTGAGAATAGCCAATGAGAGCAAAGAGTGGTGAACTGTTAGCACTAGAATTAGTTGAAATTGTCCAAAAATTCAAAATAATATTTTTTAAAAAAATCAATCAGCTGCAGTTGGAACATATTGAAAGTAAAGGATGAAAGGATCAGTTTTTAACTGGTGATATGTCTGTAGAACCCCAGAAAACAAGATATTCATGGCAAAAAAAAATCATTCCTTTTTTTCTGTTCAAGGTTAATAGTAGTTTATTTTCCCAAATAAAATGGGCAAACCCCATAAGTGTTGTGTAAAGCTCTCAAAATAATGAGACATGTTTGTGTGTAGGTGAGCATACTTGAGTGGCTATGTACTACATATACATTTGTAAAAGGCTGCTAGTCGTGCTAAAATTAAGAACCGATAGAGGGAGAGCGAAGTCAGTGACTGATAAATCTTTAATATAAAAATTGTACAAGAATTTTGATACAAATTACAAGAGGTATTTGGACAAAATATGAATAAAATTCAATTTACATCCCCAAACCCTTATGCATTTTATGCAAAAGACATACTGCAGGACAGTTATAGTACAGAAAATACAAGAAGAAATATCAAATTAAAAACAGGACTTCTAATTCCCTCAGACTACTAATGGAAAAAACTTGTTTAGGGTACATACAGTATTTATGAAGCTACCAATGTCATGATTATTAGATCAACGTGATGCAAGCTTTTCAATTCCCCTGGTACAGCTATATTCTATAGTGCATGCTTTGGTTCTGCAGGCAGGATAGCAGAGCATTCATGTTTCACTCACACCGAGAACAAAAAAGAAAAACAAAAAGGCAAATCTATTAAAGATTGCAAAACTGTTCACCCCCCAAAAACCTTATTGTTGCTGGAACATGTGCCTGGCAACAGTAAAGTCCATTAAACAAGTTTACCTTGGAAAGACAGCAGTGGTTTTGCCACATTGAAGAAGCACATTTCCCCAGTCCCCAAATGTACTTGGCATGTTACTGAACAGCAACAAGCGTATGTACTAGAGCCATGAGAAATCCTCTATGCTCAGTTAGGAAAGGGTTCATGGGCTTTTTTTGTGTGACTGAACCTGCTATGCGCAGAGGTAGAGGCCCCAATTCATAAAGGTTCAAATCCAGTTTACCAATGCTTGAAATCTCAGTGTGTACCCATAGGTCAGATTCAGATGTTTCTAGTTTGCTAGAACTGGAAGCAGAACTAGTGGCTATATTGGAAAATACCATTTAGTTTGGTCCATGTGACCTTTCTTAGTGAACACTAATAAAACAACAAATGTGCTTGCAGACAGGAGCCTCAGAAGACTTGGAAGTACCCAGATACAGCAAAAACTCCTTTCATGGTGGGTTTGAACCACCTGTGTTGAGAAGTTCATGGACAAAACCAGAATGTGAGTTACCCACTTTTGGTCAAACAAACCAGGTTGAACTTGAACTAAAAGTCAATTCTGAATGCATTCAAGGTTCGAATCAAATATACATACATTGCACTGGAGCACAGAACATGGCGAGCTTTTGAGAGAAGCAGAGACAGTAAGCCCAAACTGAGAACACACCACCCAGGGAACACAGAGAATGCTGCCCATCAGGAAAAAACTGCATGATGGGAAAGCTCCTAGTGTGGCACATGAACCAAAGTTTGCACAAGAAAAACCAGCACATTGGATTTTATATTTATAGACAGCCATGTCAGATAAACATATAATACTAGGACATTTCATTCACATAATCACTTTACAAACTGTAAACGTTCATATGGGTAGAACACACAAACCAAAGGGAGTGATATCAGGTGGCTGTGTTAATTTTTGTGGGGGAAGATGAAGTGGTTGGGGAAAGGAGAAAATGAGGGGTTTGGATAACTGTACATATTAAAGAGACATATTAAAAAACCCCTCCTAATTAAACAATGGTCAAAAAAATCAATCAATCAATCAATCAATCAACCTTAATTTATACATTTCAAGTTAACCTATTTACCCAGTACATTATCTGGGAGACTAAGAGGAATGCCTCTAGAGTCACAAGTCACACAACTACTGTACCGTTTCACAGCTGGGACAGGAAGGATGCATACTTTTCTACCAATGTAAAAGTGGTGGGGATAAAGGGAGACAGGCACCTAATAAACAATTTAGGGCTATGACTAGTGATTGCATAACTTTCAGCTTTACCCTTTTTCATCCATTCACCCAGACAGACACACACAACACACAATCACCAGTGCCACTGTTTCCCTAGAGTCACCTTTCACAGTCTTTTGCATTCCATAACAGAAATGGACAGATTCTGATTAACTATTGATGAGTTTGCCATCCTAACCATGCATTATCATCTGATCATTCTCAACCTTCTGTTTGACAATGGACACCTTATAAAATCTTTATGTGTCACTTAGCTAGTGTCTCTCTCTGCTCAAGAGGTATATTTACAATGGATGCCCTTCTTCATTTTCACAAAATACTTTGTTTTCCAAAGATCTGAAATAGGAAGATCAACTGAAAAAACCGTGCTAGTAAACACATTAGAAATACAGGATACACTCATTCAAGCTTCCTGTGTGATTTAGGGCTTGGGGGGAAACAGAGGCAGATATGCCACATTCCATACAATTTAGGCCTTTTATAGCCTCAGTATAAGACTGTTCTAAAACTGTTAAGATATAGGTCTGTCAGTCACATTGAGGTCATTAAATGCACCAACATACAAGAAAAAGCTCCCTGAACCCAAAACGTTTCTCTGATCAGAAAGTGCTCAGTTTCCACAAATAGCGTTCAACAATGCTACCAAAAGAAGGGATCTACTCTACCTGAATTGGTCATTACGCATTTGCTTATTTGATTTGGGCTAAATTCTGCCTCCTTTTACACCCAGTGTAACCCCAGGGTGGGATTAATGTGTGGGCACAATTTGGACTCAACCTTTGATTTAGGAAATGAACAGCCCAGGCCCCTCCTGCTCACACCCCTTCAGAAAATGTCTGTTAATTTGTCCCTTGTTATAATTTCTGATGCACTTGGATAGAGGGGGAAGGAAAAGATCAATGACTTTATGTCTGATCATTAAAAGACCTTGGCATATTTATAGTGAGGGACATTGCTTCTACTACAATCAGAACCAAACTGCAATATAGGACTGACGAGTATTTTAACATCAAGGACCGGCAAACAGAAGCTACTTCCAATTAGTCATCACCTCGTTGCAACTCTAAAACCATACAGCAGCCAAATGATATATAAATCTATGCTGATAAAACTCAAAATATGTGTTAAAATTGACCACTCCATGATTTGTTTGAATCCACCCTTCAGTTTTTAGGTATTGCACTGGCCTTTCATGAACTCCTGTACCATTGAAAATTACAGTGATCACTGCCACTAGAAACCTTGGTCATAAGTGCTCCAGGAAAGTATGGCTTAACATTTTTTAATATATATTCTAATTACACTACAAGAAAATTATGTTTCAATTATTCCTCCAGCATCTTGAGCTTTCACATGGTGTTCAAGCAAACTCTAGTTTTGATAAAAAACATAAGCAGAGCTGAAGGAAGGAGAGCAGTCTTGGACAATGCAGCTGTCTAGTTTCCAAGAACGTTTGCTTCCTCAACTTAGAATTCTAAGTTTAAAAAAAAGTAGTATAGCTTTCTGAATTATTTTCTCCCACTAGCTTTTTTTTCCTGATTACCTCACTTGAGAAGTTGAATCTATAGTTTTGTCAATGCCCTTTTTAATTTAAAAAAAAAATCGGGGCAAATTTCTCCTCATATCAGACAGCAGAGCCTGTCTCTTTTATATTGTGTTTTCACTATGTCCATGGAGATCCCCACTGACCTCAACATAAGATGTGCATATTGAGGCAGAATGGTTGATTGGAACTGGCACTCACTGTATGGATCTGAGAGAATTTTGCCCTTAATAAATTTTGCCACCGAATGAGCTAATCCAGAAAAATAGCATGCATCCAATTTACCATCTAACTTAAACAGTGAGACCTGCAGCAAGCCTATGTGCCTATTTCTAATAGGCACATCATGGCTTTATGCTGATACGAAGCAATTAGTTTCTACATAAGCAGACAAAAGTGTCATCACAGACAGCATTTCTCAGCTGACCTTGTGTTAAGAAGTCATCTTTTTACTGTCTGCCTGATAGCTGGATAGAGCAGCCAGTGGCAGCCTTGGGCTTCTCAAAGACAAATCGAAGAACTCCAGATGGGACCTCCCTTCTTCTCACTGCAGAGTTGTGCCTGTGTGTGTGAGAGAGTGAGCGCGTGCATGTCAGGGAACTCAGAGGGAAAACCTAGTTCTTGTACTCAATTTCCCCTTCACAAGGGATAAACAGGCAATTACGCATCCTTTTATATTTGATGGCCAAGTGCTGAACTTGAAAGCACGCTATTAGTTTGTGTCCCTTCAGGGCCAGCACAATAAGTAGCCAGGAGAGCTGGGGCCGAGGAAGAGAGGGTGTTGTCTGCTGTTAGTGTGACAGTCTTGTCAGCAGCTTTCACATTACTGGAAGGTAATAAAGTGACAAGTAAGTTATTAGAAAGATATGAGGTGAAATTGAACTGAAGCTTCTTGCTGCTCAGCTCAGTTTTTTCCCTGTTTTGTAATGGGCCACTATTTGTTACAAACTAGGCCTTGTCTTGAGATATTATATAAAAAAAGTATTTATTTTCAGTAAAGGTCACATGAATTTACAACACCACACTTTCTTTAGAGGAGAGAAATGGAAAAATAGTTTTAGGACAACTACAGTATGTTGCTGTTTAAAAAAATACAGTGGCATCATAATGAACAATAATGCTGACAAGTCAGTGGACTTGCCAAAAATGCATCTGTTTTTTATTTATTCATTTTTTAACTCCTTGGCAGCCAAGGAATTTTCCCCCCCTAGTGCTAATGCCAAACATCATAGTATTTAGTGTTGGGAAATTTTTGACCAGTGGCTTGACCAAAAGGACAAAGGTGTCTTTTTTTTTTGTACTGTTACTAGTAATGATGGTAGGACCAGAAACTAGCTAAAATGAGGATAATTATGTAAAGCCTTAGGAAAATAATAATTAACAATGATACTGATGCATGGGAGTCAATGTGTCATTCTGCCACATTTATAGGGTGCGATATTGCTGGATGCCGATACAGAAGCCATGGGACTGAAGCAAGCATGTACTTATGCTGACACATGGGTGAAGGGTTCAGGCCACCATATGATGTAGCTCTCTATGGAAATAAAAAAAAATTGGGCATAGAAAAAAGTTCCTTTCATATTCATTGGGCGGGGAGAAGCTCATCATGGGGTGACAGGGAATAAGCTGATCCTTGTCTAGCAAAGTAGCTCTAAAGTCACTGTTTTGTTGTGTTACTATAGCAGAAAGTGGTGACACAACAAAAAAAAAAAAAACAAAAAAGCCCGACACACACCAGCTGCCATCATGCATCTGCCACTCACCTTCTCCCCACAGAGAACTCCAGCTGCTTTCTTGCACCTACTTCAGAGAACTTTTCACCTTTTCTTCAAATAAAAAAACCATTCTGTTAATATACCTAAACAAAGAGAAGTAAAGAAAACAGTCTTTGGGGGTCAGGGGAAAGAATACTTCTATTTTTTATTTCAGCAAATAGTTGGCATTTAAAATTTAAAGGAACATGTATACATTTCTAGAACAAACGTTTTCCTCTCCAAAAACAGTGAAAAATCTTTGGGAATTTGTTGAGTGGAAGCAAATGTATTTCTCAAAAGATGTCCTGGAAGTTTAAGATAGCTGATGTGCCGTATACTACTGCTAAAAACTGGTCCAACCCAAGTCCTTAGAGTTTAAAACCCTCAGACTTACTGAAGGAAAGTGTACTTTGGAATTCAAATCATGATCGCTCATTTTGTGGATGGTCCTTATCTTTGGAATGGCTCAAACAAAATCTTGATCACTATACAAACAACTGTGCTGGATACTTAATTGTATTTAATAAGTTAGATAGATAAAACCCAGACAGACAGGGTAAACTCAGACAGATAGGGTCATGCAGTCCCCCTTCCAGCATTTAAATATATTGGACCTGATCCTGAGCTGAGCTCTTGCGATGACCAGGCACACACTTTGCATGTTGGGGCATGACTTGACTTATTTCCCTGATCAGTTCCTTTTTTTGGCAATGTGGGAGGGGGAGAATGGGAGAAGGGACATTTACATTCTTTGGGAATGAGTGGAGGAGATGGAGTTTTACTTTCACAAGAGAAAGAAAATATGTGAATTTTATACAGAACAAGTGCTGCCCACAATTTCCAATTGGAAAGTGTCTAAATTTCCCTGGGAAATAGTCAATTGTTATGAGCAGGGTTCCTGAAAAACATTTTAGAGTTTTTTTTTTTTTAGAGCAATGTGTAAGTGCTAAATAGGCATGTTAGCCAAAACTTTCCACAACTGATCACATTCGTTGTGACCAAGTGCTTGCAGTACATGCTCATTATTACAAGGTAACCATGCTGCCTGCTGTAGTTTAAATGTTGGGTGGGTTTTGCATTATCAACCTCTTTTTCATGGGGCTGGAGGGATAGTTAAAATCTCAGCCATTTCAACATCTATCAGGCTGACACCTAGTTCACAGACATGATCTAAATATGGTAATCTGTATAATAATACTTCAAACTTATGTTCACTCTTTACAAACAACTAATTAATCCTCACAACTCCCCTGTGGGGTAGGTATTATTATTTATTATCCCCATATTCACAGACGAGTAAAGTGAATTACCAAGACCAAAGCAGACAGACAGTGCCAAAACTGAGGAGTTCCTGGCTCCTGCTTTTCAACCACACTGCCTCTCTCAAAAATGGTTTAGTACCAGGGATTCAAAAGGAACATAGTATTTATCTGGTATCAGATGCATTCTTAAAAAAAAAAAAAAGCAGCAGCAGCACACAAGCTCCTTGTGGCTCTCTTTAAAGAAGGAGATTTAGCATGCAGTGAGTCCTCACAGTGGAATAAACTCCTTTGGTATTTACAAAAAATACTATTTTGAAATGAACAAAACATTAAAGTAACTTAGCACACATGCTCACTAACTACCAGAACATAACTTTTTCAGATAGAGCAACTTCTCCTTGAAATGAGTAAACTGAAGTGTTTCCTTTCCCTCCTCCCCCACCATGCCAATTTAGCTTGTGTGAAAGGTGCTGGATTGACAGCTCTGGAAACTGAAGAGCTAGTCACAGAACAACTACAGCATGGCCAGGAGTGCAAGCTTCCCCACATCAATGCATCTCAGTCCTGACCTGGAGAGACAGTACGTTCAGTCTCTATATTCATTCCATCCATGGTCTCTGCTGAGAATGCCCGCTAATGCCAGCTACGGTGGGTTTTTTCCCATGATGTCCACTAGAAACTAGATTAAGACCAAACTCATTTTACACAAGCCACTGATACGCCTTGGGATTTGGGATTTTTACAAAATTTCAAACTGCAAGTTTTATCACAGGCATATTGCTGATGACTTTGGACTCTTAGTGAGCTGCATGGAGGGGAAAATGCTTCCATTCAATTCAATGTGAGTTTAAGTGTCCAACCACAAAACCAACCACTGTCATAAGCCATCACAAGTGTTGGGGGAATACATTAATTACGTCTAGATATGGCAGCATGTAAGATCCTTTCCAAGGAGCGGAAGGGTGATACTGAAGAATGCTGAGCTGTTCTATAAACAGTCATCTTCTCCTACAATGCTTAAGCACAATGGGGGATTAGTTTAGGATGTCGTGACAAAAGGACCGCATAGCTTTTAAAAACTTTCGGAGGTTTGTCTCTGATCCGTTACACTCTTCTAACATACTGTTTCATTTTGTGTAATAAACAGACATTTTCTGTGTAATTCATTTGCTGAATTGATCTGCTGATGATGTTTAAGTTTCCAAACTAGTTTACCAAAACCATTTGACCTTTAGCAGAAACAGAGTAAAATGAGAATGCAGAACAGTGATTCATCCAGTAAAGAATTATTTATATATCTCAAATGTGTTTTTCATTAAAAAAAGATATTTATTTATACCATACATACTTCAAAAACAGTGTTTTTCTGTAGATATTCAGTTATTTTTGTTTTGTCTTTCAAACTTTCCATCTTGCTTGGTTCCTAATAGCTTAGGATTGTGACAGGAGTGCAGTACAGATAACACTACAAAGGTTCATATGTTGAGAAGAATTCACC
The DNA here is from genome assembly GCF_009764565.3 of Dermochelys coriacea. Classification (NCBI taxonomy): domain Eukaryota; kingdom Metazoa; phylum Chordata; order Testudines; family Dermochelyidae; genus Dermochelys; species Dermochelys coriacea. Next base: position 111,408,198 of record NC_050072.1, read on the forward strand.
TTTACTGTTCTAACTTCCCTCTTTCAAAAAACATACTGGACATGTACAAACATAAAACAAAGCAGATCTCTTCACTTAATTTGATGAGGAAAATATTTAGGAATTTGGGGAAAAGTGAAAAAAATATAAAATAATAAGTCAGCAAAAACTGCTTAGGATTTCTTGTCTGACATACTGGACTTTTCATATAGTTTCTATGGAATCCACAGATGTTTTCAGTCTTTTCTCACTGTACATTACTAAAGATTGACCAGAAGCTCTCCTTAAATAACACATCCCATAGAAGCATATTTTCAGTCTCTTTAGAAGGATTTTTTAAATTTTATTTTCTACAAATGGAAACACTGCATTATCTGTTGAGTCTTACTTTTGGAATACTGAAATGTACAATAAATCCTAAAGGGAAAGGATCCATATTAACAGTTTCCTCTCGCAAATTTAACAGGAGTGAGTGCTCACATGGACAAAATGATCAAAATGCACAACAAATCAAAACAACCTGACGCTGAAACAAAGGAGCATTTCTGACTCTCAGCATAACAAGAGAAATGTTCTAGGCCATTAAATACAGAAAAGGAATACATTGTCTTTAAGTGAGCATTGTATGCTGAAATATTCCTTGGCTTAAAAAAAAAAGTCTATAACACACACCCTAATGGTTTTGGCTGTAGGCTGAACTTAAGTAAATATCATCATTCAGTCAGTATGTTGTGGTAGCTTAGGCTGCCAGTGCGGTTTACCAGCTCAAGCACCATGTGTAAACACCGGAAACAAAAAAAGATTCGGAGGGCAGCCTCTCCCTCTGTCTCTCTCAACTGCTTCTTCCCTCTCTCTCTCTTTCCTGGCCTTACTTTCATTCTTCTCTGATGAACCATATGGGTAAAACACAAAACATTAACATAACGAAAGCTTTGGTTTTGCCTCTAATTTATCCAAAGGGAAGGTAACCCAATAAAAAGTCCAGCACGTGTTTTCAGTGCTTCTAAGTGCTTCTGCTATTAATATCTTTTGTTTGCTTTTATAAAACATGCCTTAATCATACTACAGCACTTTCCAATGCAAATCAGACAACTTTACAGAACAACAGAGTTAAGACTTTCTTTCTTTCTTTCTTTTTTTTTTTTTTTTTTTTAAAGAACACAAAAGCCCAGGAGTAAGGAGCACCAGAATGGATTCACTGTATCTAGCTTTGTTCTGAAGTAAGTAATTTCGGCATCTATATCCTGCAATATTATCCTTGCTCAACAGAGGAAATGCCTCCACTGATTCACACCACATAATTCTGTTTTCCTTTTAAGTAATGTAACATATAAGAAATAAAGATGCACTGTTGATTCTAATAATATTTGACACTTGAAAAAAGCACCAAGTGTTCTTTATGTTTTTCTTCCCCTAGCATTTTTCTGTTAGCCAAAAACTCAGCCTCTGGTTTATAGTGAGTAACTAGTTATATTTTCTTTTCTGAAAACTTGTGCAAAGTTGGCACTTTTGTATTAACACTAAATACTAATACTTTTTGTTTGGCATTCATGCCCCATACTGACCAGACCACTTTTATCTAAGTGTGTTTTTTTTAAAGACACTTACTGAAAATATAGCAATAGTTTAAGGGAAAAAAAGCATTGATATTATTACACATCCCCTTGTAGTGTATGAAAAAAGTGCATGACTGGATTTATGTAATAGTACAAGACAAAAAAGCTGTATCAGATCAGGTACTGTAAAGCATGCCAGCCCCTCTGTATTACTTATATATAGCAGGTAGTTAAAACAAGACCGTGTTTCTTTTAAAAATGTGCATTAAAGCTAACATAAATTGAATAGAGCTAGCCAGTAAACTATTTTTTCTGCATATCTAACAGCTGGATGTAACTGTAAAAATTAAAAAAAAAGAGAGAGAGTTAAACCACCATCAATACAATTGTTTTACATCATAGGCCTCTCAAGGCTCAATATATATACAAGTGTAACAGCCATGCTTAGTAGAAGTTTTTCCCAACGGCTTAAAGTACACAATGATAACCAAGAAGTTCTCCCCACCCCCTTTTTGCTTCTTTGTTTTTTGTTTTTTTGCAGGCAATAATCATGGGTAGAACAATTTGTCTCTTTGGAGATGACCAAGAATTTCCTAACAAAACTGGGGCTAATTGCAAGTTTCTGTGATTTTTATTGAGGGTATTTCACCCCCAGTTAAAGATTCCATCCCTTCTTTACCTTCCCCTGCCCCCACCCCACCCCAAACCCAACGAAGGAAAATGAAAACAAACAAACAAAAGCACCTGGTGTTTTTCTTTTGTTAAAAAAGAAAAAGATTTTATGTGTGTGTGTGTGTGTGTGTGTGTGTGTGTGTGTGTGTGTGTATATATATATATGTATATATATATATGTGTATATATATACACACACACACACACACACACACACACACACGCACACACATACACACACACTGTATATGGCAGTTCAAACAATGGTATGCCCTCTGTGAGAGCTGGCATTTGAGTGTCCATCCTTAAACTAATCTACTGAAGTGAAGGGAATGTTTTTATGCAGGTTAGGGTTCTGACTGTGCCGATTTCGGCTGCGGACAGAGGAAAACATCATGTTGCACCCAGGGACTTTGCACTTGTGCATTTCTCGCAAGTGCACCGTTTTATAGTGCACCCTGAGGGTCCCCTTGTTGCTGTACATTTTGTGGCAAATGTTACACATTATCCCACCGTTGCTCATTGAAACATTGTTGAACATGAGGGATCCTGGAAGGTCGGAACCCATACCTACACCTATGGCAGGGGTGTCCATTTTGTGTGCAGATTCCCCACTGTCACTTGCCCCATCAACGTCATCCAGGAGAATCCCCTCATCGCTGCCTGCATCAGATTCTCTTGAGGAATGGATACTGCTGCTAGACTGGATGCTGGAGGTGGTGCTCAGGTCTAGGACCATGTAGTCTTCAGACATGCCCCTTCCATACCCATTCATGTGGGAATCCTCAGTACCAGCTGGTGAGGAGGTGTCTTCCCTTATGTCAAGCCCCATTTGATGCTGGGTGCCATAGATCTTCACCAAAAATTCATCACGGAGGTCCTTACTAAGAGAAGGTTGAGAGGTGTCCAGTCCCATGTCATCCAGTTCTTTGGTCAACAGTTTACGGTGCAGGTTTATGTTAGCACTGTGTCTGGGAAAAGAAGAGAGAAGGGAAGAAAGGGAAAAAAATGTACAGTATTTTTCATTAAATGTATAGTTGCCAAGAATGAAACATACATTTCTGATTTAGCAATAATTTATAATGGAAAGCTACTGCTGCCCCTGGTTTCTTGAAAATCCACTCATTCTTATAAGGAGAGGAGAAATTTGTAACAAAATGACAAATACAGAACGAAATAAACAAAAACCCCTTCTAACAAAAACAAAAACACAACCCACCCTACTTTATTTTTCCGCTACCACCCATCATCTTTAGCCTCAGCAGTGGCTTTATGTTTCTGGTTGAAAGCATACTTCAGCCTAATAAACAACGTGACGTGCTGTTTTTGATTCTTGAAATGGGGTTTTCAGAAACAGTAATTCAAGGAAGAAAAAAAACCAAACCCAAACCAAAAACCCTGAAAAACCAAAAACCACAGTACAGGAGAAGCACAAGCGTAAGACAATTGGGTAGTATGTAGTCCCAGGTCCTGTTTGTGATCTCACTAAAACTGGTGTAAATCACAAATCAAAGGAATATAAGGGTGATCAGAATCAGACCCAGACAAGATGGAAAATACTTATGGGGATTAGGAGCACAAGTCCCAGTGAAAGTCAATTTGGGCTTGTCTACACAGTGTGGCAATGTGCATCAGAGGGATGTAAATTTAAGAGCTCTCTAAAGTGTTGTGCTCTAAGTGCCCTGTGTAGACCCTGCTGACAAACAAACAGGTTCCTAGTGCACATTTATGTAGTACTGTTTCAAACAGGTCTTTATAATGTGCACTAGGTACCTTTTAGAGTGCCTCAGCAGGGTCTACATGTAAGGAAGTTAGAACACACATTTTAGATCCTCTACAATTTACAGCCCTCTGGTGTGCACTGCTGCACTGTGAAGAAAAGCCACTAGATGTTTTTAAAAATCTCACCCAAAGTCATCTGGTCCATCCTCCTGTCAAAGCACGGTTGTTGTTCTCCAAAGTATATTTCCTAGTGCTTGGTCCAGTGCAATTTGAAATGACTCAAGCAATAAAATTTCCAGTAAAAATTATGGGTGAATGCACAGGGCTTTGGCCTCAATCCATTAAAACACTTAAGCACATGCTTAGCTTTAAGCATGATGTCAGTGGGACTATTCAAGAGTCTCTGGGAAAGCTCCCACTCACTTCAGTGGGCTTTGGATCAGGCCCCAAGAGCGTAAAGTTAACCATGTTCTCAAGTGCTTTGCTGGATTGGGGTCTTACCTTCAAGAATTAAGGATCTATATATGCAATGAAACATAAAGCTTCATCTCAGTAATTGTGAAATATAGTCTCCTATTTTAAACACTGAATTTTACTCTCCATTTTTGATATAAGCCTTTTAGATATTCTATAGATTTTAAGCACAGTAGAACTTCACTGATTTGCACTAATGACTGGAAAATTTTTTAAATTAGTGAGTAAACCAACAAACATGATAAAAATATCAAAACACTTCATCACAAAAAGTATGTTTGGTAAATATTTCACTTTAATTACGATAATACAAAATAAACTTTTAGTAATTATAAGACCTCACACTAGATTACTCTGATTTTGAACCATTGCTGAGAAGTAGGATGAGACCGATATTTTGAGGGGAGAATGATTGGAATTTCAAATGTGTGACATAAGAATTTGTGAAGTTCCACTGCTTAACGTTTTCAGTTTGCAAACTAAGGACACGAACCTACAATCTACAACATGCGGGCTCACCAGGTCTGCCTGCGCTTTGTAAATTGAAGATCAGAGTCTGAATGTGGGGAGGGAGGGAGAGAGAGAGAATTTATCCAATGGAATAGCATAACACACAAAAAGATAAAAAGTACTGGATACAAAATTGGACAAGAGGGCACATAATGACCCAATGTTCTCCGTACTTTCGGGCCCTAGAATAACATCAAAAGAAAAAATTAAAAGTGAGATATGGGCAGTATTTCCTAACTGGAAACTTCATTTTTAGAAATCCCACAAGAGCATATCTCTCAACCAGCTGAAGTCCCAAATATGATACAGTGACTCAGTATGGGTCATAAGACAAATACTAATGCAGAAACATTAAAATGATGTGGGGTTAATTTATTTAACTTTCTATCAACTGTTTCTTGATTCATCATGTGTTGTACATAATTTACAGTAATAAATGTGAGAAGTTAGAGATAGAAATGGTCAACCCCATTTTCCTGCAAGTGAAGGTTACTGTTCTCAGACTGAGGATGGATCGGATGTCAAAGTGATACTGCACTTCATTTTATTCCAACCAGATCTGCACAGGATGTAGGTACATTTGGGTTCAAAATGGAGCTTTCATGAGAGAGAGTTGAGAGGTATGTTCAAGGGTAAAGAAAAGTGGAAAGCATTAATTGTTCTATTCCCACGTGGAAAACATACTTTTCACACAAGCAAATATAGTATGGTTGCTTTTTGTAGGCACAGAAGTGTATTATACACATCCCCACACTGCACTTATGAAGGCTGAGCTTACCTTGTGATAAGATCAGCTTTCTAATCTTTTGCTAAATCGAGATCACAAAAGAGAAAGAGAGAGAGAGAAAAAGAGAGAGAGAAAGAGAGAGAGAACAAATTCACATTCCAATCCAGACATATCTGGTTTAAAAAAATAAACAAAATCTTAAAACGATAAAATACAGGTTAAAAAATATCTTGACTGTGAGATCATTTTCTGTCAGCCATCATCTCACTTACACCGCTGTCTTGGTGGATATTGGATCAGCCACACAATCCAAAATCATAAATCAAATTAGACAAAGGAAATTCACATCATCATCCACAAATGAGCTCTAAACAGATGCAAGCAGTGTGTACATACATGAATGATAAACAGAAGTTGTCCCTATAGTCCCTGCTTCAACACAGTTGTTCTTTGCCTTTCCAGTGTCAGATGGCAGATGACTCCAAGTGGAAGTTGCTAAGCATGGCATAGGAAATGCTTAGTGTGAAAGCCTATATAAGCTGACAAGCGGCTAGGGTATACCCAGAGTTATTGCATGAGTGTAAAAGCACAGTTGTCCTTATCAAAATAACAGCTAACTGCAAACTCCTGAAATGCTCTTCTGGATTTATTTCTTACCATTTCTCCTACTCCTTTCCCCAACCCTTGATTTCACACTAAAAAGAATATGGGAATTTGCTGCCATGTAAAACTGGCTGGGTTAACTGTAGCTGTTTGTTGTTTCTCACACATCTGCACTTACTATTTCCTTGATTCGCTGCTGAGAAAACAGCAGCCAGATGTGTAGTGAAAATAACTTCAAAATTCACTGAATGAAGAGATAACAATAAATTAACATGGTTAAAAAGGATGCTCTGAGACCCCAAATGGACATGCGCCTTCCTGAGGATGATCTGTGAAAAGACACAATCCCACTGATGCTATGATAGGGCAAGATGCCTCCCTGATTCAATTCTCACTTATAGCAGTGGCAATCAGTAATCTAATTAATCTATGTACCAGCCTTTAATATCTGTCAGCTAAACGATGTGCAGAAATGTGTGGATATGTTCTGGCACTCTGTTCAGCAGTGTCCCTTTTCCGCTGTCAGCAGTACTGTTGGCTTTTCCTAATATAATTACATTGACTTTTATTCAATTAAGTGCCATCCCTAGCTTAAAAAAAACTACTTTATCAATAGATTCAGGTGTAATGCAATAATAAAGATGAACTCATGGCAGTGCATTAGCTCTGCTGTTCATATCTTCGGAACATAAGTTCATTCAAAGCAATCGATTTCCATTATGCAACCACAGTTCAAAAGAATTGATTATTTTACATTCATTTCTTAATCTATTTCATTTGTGTTTAATAATCCTCCTAAATATCATATGCAAAAACATTCCACTAGGGATTGGAGGAGCATACTGAGGGGAAAACCTGCATTCATTTGGACATTGTGGGTTTGAAATTTTGTGCTGAAACCAAAGCCATAGAGGTTAAAGCTCCATTAGAATTTGGAATATTCTGTGTTGAAGTTGCCAACCACTCAGATTGTCAGGGGTGAATGATTGGTGGCATAGGAAAGGGGAGAAAATGAGTTCACATTACACTGGGGGATGATTCTACATTCCTTCCTTTTCCTGTCCAGTGCATTAAGAACATGGCAGCGTGCTGCAAGATCCCAACTCAGGACAGAACTTAAGAAGGTACTTGAGTAGCATCCTGAATAGAGATGCTTTCCTGAATTAATGCCTTAGTGTTTCCAGAGCCTCAATGGCAAAGAAAGTCTGGTGACCCGGATGTCTGTGTGTGTGTGTTCCAGCGTGCATGTATGGGTGAGGATGGCTGAGGATACAGGACCTGAGACAGAAGGAAGATATGAAAGCAGAGAGGAGAGCCTATGGGAAAAGGGGCCTGGAAGAAACTAGCAGCATAAAAAGGGAGAAGGCCCCAAAGCAGGAAGGCACTAATATTAATAGGTAGAAGAGAGTGGGGCTTGGAAGCAAAACTGAGTGTGTTGAAAGCCATGGTGAAAGGCATTTTACAAATTCAGAATGGAATGTATGAACAGAGGCAGTGCTCAGAAAGCACAGAGCATAAATAGAAAGAGAGGAAGGAATAAGCAGAGCCCTAAAATTGTTGTCATCATCACCTCCAGTCTTCAATAGTGCAATTTCTTCCTCTTTGGACTCCCCATCACCCATATCACCCCTCACAAAGAAGCTGCTGCTATTTTTATCTTCCTTACCTGCAACTCGGATCACATCACTACCCCTGGTAGATCTCTCCAGTGGGTCCACCCTTTGCACCACATTAGATTCAGGCTTCTTATCCTCACCTTCAAGATGGTTCACAACTCTGCCTCCTCTGCTTATCTACGCTCGACTCTTAACATGTTATCCTCTGCTTCTGCAACATGCAAGCCTTTCAGTGCCACCTGTTTGACTGATCCTCCCCGAAATACCTGTGTTTTTCTTCCACATCATCCTTTAAGCATGAAATGCTTTCCCTGAACTGATCAGTATGGTTGCTACCCACTCCTCCTTCATATATCTTCTCATAACGCACTTTTACTACAATGTCTGCAAGAAAGTAAACCATGTCCACTGGCTAGGCTGCAAGGCAGTTTGGAATAGTTAGTATTTATTTATGAAATTACATAACTAAAATAAATACAAATGGCAAGTGTATGTGTGTAGAAAAATCATAGCACATTTGTCTCTCTCTCCTTTCATCATTTGTATGCTCCTTGACTTCTTAGTTATCTTTTCAGGGCAGGGACAATGTTTGCCCTTACATTTGTACATCCCTACCAAAACGGGCCCTGATCCTGATCAGGACCTTTGGGTGTTGCTATAACATAAATATTAAATAAAAGGAATTAGAAAGCTAAAGACCTGAAGAGAGAAATACAAGGTCAAAGAGCATCACCAAAGGACAGATACCAACCAATCGTAGAGATTAGGTCTACTCAATCTCAGGCAAGGAGGAAGAATGAGGGGTTGTGGACTTGAGATTTTTAAAAACATTTCTATCCTAAAAAGTGTACATGTATCTGCTTAGCTAATAGACATTTCCATTTTGAATAATTTTCCTTGTAAAAAGGGATTGCCCCCCCCCAAATGTTGTACAATGCTATTTACAATAACAAAAGTGTTTTATTAAAGTTCTAATCATTTTATGAAGCCCATAATGGCTCTAGTTTTTTTGGGTAATTAATATTCTTCTTCCATACAGCTATTCATGAATTAGTCATATGGTAGACAGAAGAGTGTGGACAAATTCTCACCAGAGGGAAATTCTGCAGTCTAAACTCAACAATCTTAAGAATGAATCAGTACTGCTAAAAAGATGATGATGACGATGATGATGATGACGATGATGATAAAGATGAAATCTGTAGCTGCGGACATGCAGGGATGTTATCAGACTTCCCAATTCATCTTTTCCCTGTCAGACTTGAAGTTCTGTGACAACTCTCAGCTGTATTGACTATGGACAGTTATCTTATATGATTGTGATGCCACTTGTGGTAATTTTTTTTCCTTTCATTCTGAAATTCAGTAAAATATTCTTCCATAAATAAAATTCACTGTATGTTCCACCCCACCTACTGGTTCACTTGCAAGAGATGCACTATGCATCAACAAAAGAAAGGGGATTATAAGTCTAAGAAATATGGTCAATTAAATGCACATGCCATTTATACAGCTCATAAAAACAGTCTGGTACTTTTCAGCACTTCCTTTCAACACTTGCCAATGAGTCTGATTCTGTTAATTTACTATCTATTCGTTGGAAAGAAAAATGTAATGACTGCTTTATTTTAGTTTATTTTTATTTAATATGAATGTTTTTTATTTCTTTTTTTGAAGTGGGAGGGAATTAATAATATAGGGAGAAATTCAGCCTATATACCACTTAGGTCCAATCCAGGGTTGCCCATCTACATGGGACAAAGTTGACCCTTCATGGACATTTGAATGTTGGGGAAATTGTATTGTGCAGATTGGAAAGTGAATGCTCCTTTTATCCAAAAACTGGGTATTGTGCAAAGCCACCACCTGACTTCTTCAATGGAAGCAGACGATGCTCAGTAGCTTGCAGCAATGGGTCTTGACTCTTTGGACAGCTTTGCTTTAAATTACTGTAAGTGATCCCGACATTAAGTAACATGATAAAAAAATATTTGTAGAGTTATTACATTAAAACTCAACATTACAAAAATCCCTCTTGTTTCCAGGCAATAGTACTAATCAATCACTTATAACTAGAAAGCGGCTAATATTTTATTATGAAACCTGAAACCATACAACATTCAGCCGACATGGGGTTTCATTACACCATCAAAACTCAGCACAGATTTGCCAGAATGTTTGCTATGATTTGCAAACACTTCCTAGAAGCTAGAGATAATCTACCTGGTCATCAAGACCATTTTTTTTTTTGCCAGTGCTATTCAATCCATCTCCCATGAGGACATGTTCCAGTGGCTTGTCAGCCAAGCACTGAGATTTCCACTATTCCTCTAGGGCAGAGGTTTTCAAACTATGGGGTGCACCCCCTTAGGAATGTTTGAAGGGTTGAACGGCGACGCCATGTGGCTTGGGCTTCAGACCCTTGCAGCGGGGTTTGGGGAGGGAGTGCCACGTTCACCCCCGACTAACCTCTTTTTCTCTGGGTTGGGCAGGGAGAGACAACCAATTTTTTTTTTTAACTCAAATAGGGCAATCAGCTCAAAAAGTTTGAAAACCGCTGCTCTAGGGAAACTTTTTTCATAGCTGCCTACAGCTCATTAGCATTTTTTTTTCTGTTATTCAGCTTAAATTTTACCTTTGTACCATCCCATTTGTCCTAGTTATAGCCCCTTATTCCACCATAAACAATTCCTCTCTCTCTTTGTTGGTGTGAACAAATAAGGCCAAGTTCCATATGGATCCTCTTTGCCCCAGAGGTTATAAATGAAGATTTACGGTTTTGTATAAAAAATTGGCAATTTCACGTCATTTTGATCCCAAACAAGGCAATGACTTGTAGTTTTGCCTGAATTTCACTTTCAGTTTCCATGTTTATTTGAGCCTGAAACTCAAAACAAAGCCCAGAATATGTGAACATATGCTAAGACAATTTTTTCTTTCTCAAAATCTCTGCACACTGAAAATGCCGGGTTCCATTCAGCTAAAATCAAAGCATGAGAAGTAAAAACTTGGCTAAACATAATAGTGTGCATAGTTATGAGAGAAAGTCTTTGCCTTAGCTCTAATGTTTCTTTAAGAAGGAAGTAGTAGCCATTTCCCCCTATATACTTTAAAAACGAATGAGAAAATAGTTCCTAGAATTTAGTTAGCATTGGAATCTGGTTAAGAAATGATTTTTCCATTTGCAGTTCTAATTTTCCTACGGTCTAAGTTGCTCTTCAATACCATCTGGCTGTCTTACATACAAAAAAAAATCCCTCCATTCATCCAAGCCAACGTAACATAAATCTGAAAGACACTAAAATCATGGATCCATTGAAGTCAAATGTAAAACTCCCATCGACTTCAATGGGGCCAGGATTTCACACAAATATTTTCAGTTTTAAGCAGATTCTGTTTTCTTCTTATCTGATCATGCTTAATGTGCCTTGGGTTTGGTTTGGTTTGAAACAATGGTGATTTTAATATGAGCAGCAATAACATTGATTCTTGAGGCTTTAAATTGCATAAAATCTGAAAATATTAACCTTTCACAGGAAGAAAATCCAAAGGTAAATTACAGTTCAGCACCTATTAAAAAAAAAAAAGTAAAGAAGTGCTTATTAAATGTAGGAAATGAAGGACAAGCAAGTTCTCGCAAATTAAAGATGTGGAACCCAGTCATTTCAATCCCTTTCAATATGAAACAAATCATTCACACTGGTCACGAAGACGGCTCCCGCTACACTCAAATTATTCACTTGAAGATAAGCTCCCACCAAGCTCTTTAGGGGTTTAACTAATTTACTGCACAGATACGGCACGTCTGTTGTAATAACAGGTAAGATGTATTGGGGTCGACCATTTATCAGAATTAGACTTCTTTTCTCAATTCGCAGTGAATTATGCTGCCTAAAATGCTCCTCTTTCTCAGAGCTTGCCATCCCCTTATGGCCCCTAATGTGGCAGGCAAACAAAATTGACAGTCTCATCTTGTCAACAAGGGGTGATTCTCCTGAGAAGCCATTTAACTTCACAGAGGAAGCAATGTATTAATGTGTCTGTCCCAGGAATGTTAATCATTTTCAAGCTCCCCATAACTTTGACATGAATGAAATCACCAATTTCGTTTACTAAATGAATCGTAATATGCTAATAAGAGAGCATGACATATATGGTAAAGCCAAACAGATGGTTTGTTTACTCCACTTTGCAACTTTATAAATGTTGTAACTCTGAAGATGTTAGTGAGAATTATTGGTTTGTTGGCAGAGGCAAACATGCCTTTTGCCTACTTAATCCAGAACTAGAGTCAAAAAACAATTTGTCATCACTGTGGAATGCATGAAAAATGTTAATGTTGAGATGGTATTTGGGAAGGCAGAATGGCTGACTATGTGAGTGGATGCTCAGGTTAAATATGGAATTGATATCTGACTGCAATGTTTTCTTCCCCTACCATGTTTTAGTAAAATCTGACAGGTTGGGGATTCTTGAAAGGCCCAATAATTCAGTACATACCTGTTGAGGTGTTAGTGAGACGATCCTTACGGAATGAACAGAATTACACTTTCTCAACAGCTGTGTGTGCTCAGAAACATCAAGGTCATGTCACACTCTTAATATATAACTATTGTTGCCCATTAAAGATCAAAAAATATTACAAATGAAAAGCATAACCACTGGAGTATTTGCCAGAGTTACTCAGAAATGATATAAATTCATTGTAACACTTCAACCTCACACTTTACCAGCTGCCTGGAAGCAGAGTCTCATGACAAAATAGCCAGCACTCTTGTCTAATATCTGGACTAGTGAAGAAAGTTTACATTAAAAAGATTTATCTCACTAAACACTTCCAAAGTGAGCTAACTAATTATAAAAATGTTACACAGCCAGAATTTAACCTCATTTGGAGCATAATCTTTCAACATGAATTGTTGGTGTTCAGCACTATTTAGAATCAGGCCATTTGTCCTAGACTGCTACTAGACTCTACCTGGGCCTTCAGGTGGAATTCATCCCAATGCAGAGCATGCCCCACAAGATCCAATACACCACGTATCCACTTACCATGTTTTATGTAGTACTTAGGGTTTTGTGCTGGACCTCTGTGCAGGAGAATTTAACCCTTAAAGAATACAGATTTCCTGTAGGTATTTGTTGTTCAAATAATACATGAATTGACATTTATTTTTAAAATTATATTTTTGTAAATATTATATGTAAAATTATATCTTTGTAAATATTATATGATCCAAGATTCATAATCAGTCATTTTTTTCTTTTCATTTTATTTCCCTACCACAGTAGGCAAAATTTAATGGGTTTGAAGGAATTTGTGCAAACTGTCTCTTCTGTTTTACATCTCACCCATGAATTCTACTTTGAATTTCAGATCTGAGTGAATGCAAAATCTCAAAGTGAAACTCAGTCTTTCCTGAAACCAATATATATATATATTTGTCAAGATACTGGTGCAAAGCAACACATTAGATCAGATTTGCTTGGAAGGTTCACAAGCCTTTCAGTGATTTTATTCTGCTGTTCTTTTATTCTATTATCTTCAGTGCAGAGCCAATCCTCATGCACTATTCACCCTGCTTTGGTTATCTAAAAATGCTGGATTTATTTATATAGAACCAGAAGAGATATATAACAAAATACTATGTGGAATTTCAACAGGGCTTTCCTATTAGTAATTTTACATTACTAAATAAAGTACAACTTTCAGGTCAACTGATAGCTGATTATCCTAAACAATCATACCAACTCTCTCCATTCAAACCCCAACTCCTCAGCAATGCCAATCCTCTGAGATTGTTCCATACATACCATTGTCAGTGGTTATTAAATTCTCAACTTTTTACCGAGCCACAGGAGACCATGCAAAGAGATCTAAGGGAAGTATGAGTTCAGTTTGCTGTCCAAGGATTATTTTGGAGCAAGACACATTAGCAGCCATCCCAGCCTGGCACTTATATCTCATTTGAAACATCTACTCATTCCTGACCAACAAAGAAAATTTCAATAAAGTACTTTTACTGGTTTAACAGCAGTGAGCTCCTGGGATTGTCAAAGTGCTCAGTCTTCTCCGAAGAGAAAAGGAATCAGCAGCTCAAATATAATTAACCTTCCATTCCCAATGCAAACTGCCACGCACAGGAGCTCTGCAGTCTATTAGTGAAGTTATAACGGCCAAGAGGCAGAGGCAAAATTGGTCAAAAAGTTGGCTGCTGCTGTCATATTTTTAGAATTATGATTAATGACACTAATAATGTGGATGATTACTGATATGTGTATCTCCTGCAGTTTATCATATTGCACTGGCTGCCTACGTCCACAATAAACATGATGCTATCATTTACCTCTTTATTGAAGGCAATCTTCTCTTGAAGGAGCACATTCTAATTACTTTGTAATGTTTTATGTCTTAAAACAGCTCTGGACTTTGCCAACTGCTTCATGTCTGCCATTGGTTAATTACAAAATGTTTAATCAAAATTTAGAACCTAATGCAGTCGTTTATGAGTGTGCTGCAGTGCCAAGGTAGTTAGGCTCCTGTCCCAAGTTTGGAGAGTGGTGGGTTCAAAATGAAATCCCAGAAATGTTCAAGGTGCCAAAGAGGGTTTTTTTTAAACCTTAGATGTTTTGAGTTTGCCAGTCCTACTACTGTTGACAAATGGAAGGTTATCTACCTAGGCTTTTTTGTTTGTTTGTTCCTATTGCCTTTTTTTTTTTAAATGCCTTGATTTTTCCCTTTATGTCTTTGTTGGTGGAGTGGCCTCCCAGCTCCACTGCAAGCTTTCCTTGTGGGAAGAGCCCTTGCAAATGCCAGTCAAGAGAGCATAGTTTTGAAGTGGTTAAACAAGTGAAAAATAATTTGCAGGGACAAATACATAAGTTTTTTTTAATGTGGATTTTTATGGTACTGTCATACAACCATTCACCGTTGAAGTTAAGTGTTTTTTTAATACCATTACTGAACTGCTGAAATGGATGCTAATATAGCTTGGAGTGCTAATGTCAAGTCCTGGTAATAAAAAAGACAGACTGCTGAATGAAATAATTTCAAGTAAAAAATAGAACAAAAGTGCTCTCGCTCTCGCTTTCCACTTTTATTGAATTGGGACTGACTGAGCCAATTGCTTTAGAAGTCTGTAAAACACAATTACTAGTGAGCTGACTGACCCAGCAGTGCCCCCTCTGTGACAGAACAGACTAAAAAGGCTGCAAAATTAGTGCTGCTCCCATATCTGGCTTTCAGACCTGAGAGACTTGCTACTGAGGATCTACTGTCCTCAATGGCAGCACCTGCATCAGCTACATGCATCTCCTTCTTAGACCAACAGTCCATCTTACCTTCTCATGGTAGACCTGATTTCTCTACCACTCCATTGTATTTTTAGATATCTATCTATCAATACAACTAAAGATGTATAGTTTTTTGTTTTTACATGTTATATGCCAGACACAAAGGCAATAGTTAATATTTATGGGCAGCAAAATTAACTGTCTTCCATTTGTATTTTCAGCTGTAAACAGACAAAGTTTAATTGTTTTTTATTTTGGCATAGCAAAGGAAAGGTGAGACAGAGAGAGAAATGTACTGCATTGAAAGTGGGCAACATTTTTTCTTTAGTTACTAAAGTAAGTAATAAAGTTTGTAAAGTACTTAGTCAAGATCACTAATGTTTTAAAAGTACCAGCTTTTTATGATACATTTACAATTTGTGTTTTAGGTCATACAGTTTGGCACGGGGATGGAATTTTTTTTTGTTTTTTTAAGAAAAAAAACAAAGAGGATGAAAACAAAATGACATTAAAAAATTCATTTCCTCAACCCAGTTCCACCTCTTACCTCTCTCCCGCTCCATCCCAAATGCTTTATATTTACATACATATACACCAAAGTCCTTTTTTATTCATAGCGTACATTTTTGGCAAACACAAAACTCTTTCATTTCTCTTCCATGTCCATTTATATGAAGCTTGTAGGTGCCTTATGGCAAAAATGTTAAATTATTTCTTAGGCAGTATCTTTGAGGAATGCTTTTTAGGGCAAGCTTAAATATGAAATGAGCTCTTAATTAAAAAAAACTTTCTTAGCACAAGGCAAAGTGCTCATGTAAAAGATGATGCTGGGAACTAGAAGGCACAAGTTAAAGCTCTAGGATTTCATTAGAGGACATACTGGGTTTGGAACTTATGGCAACTAATACACAGTGATCATAATTAAAATGGCAACATACACACTGTCACTGTCAGCACACAATGGTATCTGTGATACCACAACATTACCTGGCATCACGTAGACTTTGGTGTGGTCACTATTGTGTAAAGGTTAACTTTTTAATTGTTGCTACTGTATGTGAACATACATTTGATGGTCTCCAGTCTAGTTCCCAATGGACATTGGGGACCCATGTCACAAACACTCCACATAATTTGACACAGAAGGCAATCTTTATCGAAGAGAAGCTCAGGATTGAAAAACCTGTTGGTCAGGATTAAGGATTAGGAGACTTTTTTGGAAACTTGCACTTACGCTGCATATTCTTCCCTTGACACAGTCATACATGTAATTTTCATAGACAATTATGAGAGTTAAACATATAGAGCAGAGCAGGACAGGACCATCCCTAGACCAGATGGTGCTCCAAGTGAGGAATGTCTTTGTCGCCCCCTCCGTTTGTTAAACATTTGAATACCTTATCTTTTATTGCATTTGTAGCCCATTTCATGACTTTGATGCCCGAATGCATACATGATTTCTCTCAGTCAGAGAAGACAATAAATTTCCCTTTTATGTCTAACAACAAAAACAGCACCCCAAGCCCAGTGCCTCCAAGCCCGGCACCTCAGGCAGTCGCCTGGATCGCCTGCCCCTAAATCTGGCCCTGCATCAAGGGAAAATATTCCTCTATGTGCGCCATGGTTCAGTCAGTGCTTTTACTGACTTAATTATGTTTACCACCTCTCTTAATGCTAGTGGGTCAGTGAATACTTAGATAGACTTTGCAGGTCACTGAAAAGTCCTGAATTTACTTTTGCACGTTGACACAACAATATAAAATCCTGTGTTGTGCGGGGCAAGTTTAGAAGATGTAAACTTTACCTTCATTTTCAAACTAATACAACAATAATAAAATGATGGTAATACATGTCAATACAATTCCTTACAGGGTGAAAAAGAGAAAGAAATTCCTCCACAACACACCTGATCCTGCAACCCTTACTCAAGTAAGCAGCCTGGTGTTACATTAGGGCTTCTCATGTAAATAAGATTGGGCTTGTATGCTTTTATCCCCCACTCGTCTTTCACTTCATCCTCTACAATAAAAACGAGCTGCTACACAGTAGCTGGTAGATCACTCATATAAAAGTTAATTAATTCTGTCCTTCTTTCTGTCTTCCTTATTCAGACTGATTATATCATACTCTGCATATAGTCATAGAATCATAGAATCATAGAATATCAGGGTTGGAAGGGACCCCAGAAGGTCATCTAGTCCAACCCCCTGCTCAAAGCAGGACCAAGTCCCAGTTAAATCATCCCAGCCAGGGCTTTGTCAAGCCTGACCTTAAAAACCTCTAAGGAAGGAGATTCTACCACCTCCCTAGGTAACGCATTCCAGTGTTTCACCACCCTCTTAGTGAAAAAGTTTTTCCTAATATCCAATCTAAACCTCCCCCATTGCAAATTGAGACCATTACTCCTCGTTCTGTCATCTGCTACCATTGAGAACAGTCTAGAGCCATCCTCTTTGAAACCCCCTTTCAGGTAGTTGAAAGCAGCTATCAAATCCCCCCTCATTCTTCTCTTCTGCAGACTAAACAATCCCAGCTCCCTCAGCCTCTCCTCATAAGTCATGTGCTCTAGACCCCTAATCATTTTCGTTGCCCTTCGTTGTACTCTTTCCAATTTATCCACATCCTTCCTGTAGTGTGGGGCCCAAAACTGGACACAGTACTCCAGATGAGGCCTCACCAGTGTCGAATAGAGGGGAACGATCACGTCCCTCGATCTGCTCGCTATGCCCCTACTTATACATCCCAAAATGCCATTGGCCTTCTTGGCAACAAGGGCACACTGCTGACTCATATCCAGCTTCTCGTCCACTGTCACCCCTAGGTCCTTTTCCGCAGAACTGCTGCCGAGCCATTCGGTCCCTAGTCTGTAGCGGTGCATTGGATTCTTCCATCCTAAGTGCAGGACCCTGCACTTATCCTTATTGAACCTCATTAGATTTCTTTTGGCCCAATCCTCCAATTTGTCTAGGTCCTTCTGTATCCTATCCCTCCCCTCCAGCGTATCTACCACTCCTCCCAGTTTAGTATCATCTGCAAATTTGCTGAGAGTGCAATCCACACCATCCTCCAGATCATTTATGAAGATATTGAACAAAACGGGCCCCAGGACCGACCCCTGGGGCACTCCACTTGACACCGGCTGCCAACTAGACATGGAGCCATTGATCACTACCCGTTGAGCCCGACAATCTAGCCAGCTTTCTACCCACCTTATAGTGCATTCATCCAGCCCATACTTCCTTAACTTGCTGACAAGAATGCTGTGGGAGACCGTGTCAAAAGCTTTGCTAAAGTCAAGAAACAATACATCCACTGCTTTCCCTTCATCCACAGAACCAGTAATCTCATCATAAAAGGCGATTAGATTAGTCAGGCATGACCTTCCCTTGGTGAATCCATGCTGACTGTTCCTGATCACTTTCCTCTCCTCTAAGTGCTTCAGGATTGATTCTTTGAGGACCTGCTCCATGATTTTTCCAGGGACTGAGGTGAGGCTGACCGGCCTGTAGTTCCCAGGATCCTCCTTCTTCCCTTTTTTAAAGATGGGCACTACATTAGCCTTTTTCCAGTCATCCGGGACTTCCCCCGTTCGCCACGAGTTTTCAAAGATAATGGCCAAGGGCTCTGCAATCACAGCCGCCAATTCCTTCAGCACTCTCGGATGCAATTCGTCCGGCCCCATGGACTTGTGCACGTCCAGCTTTTCTAAATAGTCCCTAACCACCTCTATCTCTACAGAGGGCTGGCCATCTCTTCCCCATTTTGTGTTGCCCAGCACAGCAGTCTGGGAGCTGACCTTGTTAGTGAAAACAGAAGCAAAAAAAGCATTGAGTACATTAGCTTTTTCCACATCCTCTGTCACTAGCTTGCCTCCCTCATTCAGTAAGGGGCCCACACTTTCCTTGGCTTTCTTCTTGTTGCCAACATACCTGAAGAAACCCTTCTTGTTACTCTTGACATCTCTTGCTAGCTGCAGCTCCAGGTGCGATTTGGCCCTCCTGATATCTTTCCTACATGCCCGAGCAATATTTTTATACTCTTCCCTGGTCATATGTCCAACCTTCCACTTCTTGTAAGCTTCTTTTTTATGTTTAAGATCCGTTAGGATTTCACCATTAAGCCAAGCTGGTCGCCTGCCATATTTACTATTCTTTCGACTCATCGGGATGGTTTGTCCCTGTAACCTCAACAGGGATTCCTTGAAATACAGCCAGCACTCCTGGACTCCCTTCCCTTTCATGTTAGTCCCCCAGGGGATCCTGGCCATCTGTTCCCTGAGGGAGTCAAAGTCTGCTTTCCTGAAGTCCAGGGTCCGTATCCTGCTGCTTACCTTTCTTCCCTGCGTCAGGATCCTGAACTCAACCAACTCATGGTCACTGCCTCCCAGATTCCCATCCACTTTTGCTTCCCCCACTAATTCTACCCGGTTTGTGAGCAGCAGGTCAAGAAAAGCGCTCCCCCTAGTTGGCTCCCCTAGCACTTGCACCAGGAAATTGTCCCCTACGCTTTCCAAAAACTTCCTGGATTGTCTATGCACCGCTGTATTGCTCTCCCAGCAGATATCAGGAAAATTAAAGTCACCCATGAGAATCAGGGCATGCGATCTAGTAGCTTCCGTGAGTTGCCGGAAGAAAGCCTCATCCACCTCATCCCCGAGTCCCACTGAACTACCCACAGAAGAAGTTACTACTCAACATAAGGGTCACAGAATCCATTTCTTTACAACCCAGGCTCTCTTGTGAAAGAAAGATGAGTTTGAATGTAAGCAAACAAGCACATTTTAGTGACTCCCTAAGGAAACCTACTGGTTCATAGCATTGTTGAGCATATCCACATATTCTTTTTAAAACTACAAATTCCTATACCAACAGCAAGTGTATAAACATGTTCAGATTTGAAAAATAATATAGCAAAAATCTGTTTTGATTGTCTGGTGACATACAGTTAATCAAACAGATGTCTTAAAATGTTCCCTTCTTGTTATTAGTGAAGGGAAACAAGCTGTATCTGATGGCTAATGATATTAGGGAAATATATTAATAGTCATCATAAACTAGTGTTGATAGTCATCATAAATAGTCATCATAAACTTCTTGGAGCTATCTGCTCCCAAAATCGCATGCATTTCTTGAAAAGCAGTCTCTAAAAAGTTTTTTGTATAAGTTTCCAAACATAGCGGGATGATGAAAAAATGGATGCTTTTGTGTTGAGGAGGTGATAACAGGAGGCAGGTAGCATGTTTTTCACATCTTCACCTCTGTTGATAATGTATGCAGTGGCTCATCAGAGGTATCTGATGTTAATTTATTCAAGCACACCTGTACTGGGCAGGAAGTCAGGTAAGCAGATGAGCAAAAAGTATATGTCTCTGCTTTTTCAATACAGCTACCCAGAGGCCTATATGAGCACAAATTTAGTTCTGGAGATGTCAGCAGGTTTTAATAAACTAAATACAGATGTCTTACTCCATACAAATCAAGGAGTTTACATGTTTAAATCTGGACTGATTTAACTAGCAATCAAATGTCAGGATCACACTTGGCACCAATAGTTGCCTCATATTTATTTATAAGTAACCCTAAGCAAATATTTTTTGTTTTAAAATTTATTCGGGCTGAATCACCTTTCCCACCTTGCAGAACACACACAAATGCTAACTTTCTGAGAAAATTTAAAGACAAACCTGAACAATTAATATTCTTATGTTAGTCAAAGAAAGGCAAAAGGGGAAAGTTTTGTCTTTGTAACTTTAAACAGGTATGCAGGAAATACATTTATTTTCCATATAATTAGGGCATGGAAAATGGGGCAACATGTCCTTATTAACCCAGCATTCCAACCTAGTCCTAAGTAACAGAGATTTTTAAATTGATGGTACCAATATAAAATAGATTTTAACTTATTCAAATGCAAGAGGGCTGAAAAAGAGTAGACAAGTGTTTCTTTTCACTGAAATACTGACATTAGTTTACCATCAAGACCTGGTCAGAAATGGCACCTCTGATTTCACAGGTATTGAATCTGAACTCAAGCCTTCTTTAACTCTACAATACTAGGTCAGGGATGGGAGCTAAGTTAACTCAACTACAATATCTTTTCTCTTCACTCTCTCCCACCCCATCTGCCTACCATCTCATTTCCTCTCAAGCTGATTACTGGAAAGACTCCCTCTGCCACCCAAGAAATTTTGGAACTTCCCTGTCTCCACTGAGCTGAAAAATACCCTCCTTCTGTCTGCCTGCCTGCCCGCATTTTGACCTGATCTATGGCACAAAAGAGCTTACTGAGTTGCTGGCCCCAGAGTCCTGGCTCTGAGGAGCAGCCCACCCATTCCGGCTTACTTTGTGAGGCAGGGTCAGTACTTGTTTAAGCAAGACCGAGAGAGAGGCTGGGGTGGAAAAGCAGGGCCAGGAGGGACTTACTCTGTGAAGACCCCCATCACTAGGGTGACCAGATAGCAAGTGTGAAAAATTGGAACAAGGGATGGGGGTAATAGGTGCCTATATAAGAAAAATCCCCAAATATTGGGACTGTCCCTACAAAATCAGGACATCTGGTCACCCTACCCATCGCAAACTTTTCCTTCATCACAGAGCAGCCCTCCTCCTCTGCTGGCTATGATTCCCTTTACAGAAACAACAGTATCAACTAAAACTTCTCCCTTTCTCCCACCCAGATGCACAAACTGTACCCGAGCGCACATTCAAGCCTATCTTTCAGGCAGCTGTCCAGCATATCCTCCTCCCTTTTCTCCATCGCCTTGACCACTTTCCTTGAATGAGATGTTTTCCTGTCCCCAGGCAGACCTCTACCCTCGCTCCTGTCTGACACCACCACCTTTGGCATTTCTCTTATCTTCCACTCTTTGTTGCTTTCCTGCTAGAAGGCATACCCTATAAGGTTCCACTAGCAGAAGAACTGAAGAGTCAAAAATGCCTGAGCTGATGCAAGAAGGAGGGAAGGTGAGAGCAGAAACAGTAACAAGTCCCCGAGAATAATGGGACTGAAAAGAAAGAATGAACAAAAGAAAGCTAGAAAGAATGAGTGCACTGTTCTCTTTAGAGATCAAAGTTAAAGATATAGATAGAAAAGCTTGTAGATTTCATAAGTACTTCTGGTAACGGGTGGGAAAGGTGATGAACAGAAAATTAGTTCAAAAAAGAATCCAGACACTGTGGGGCTTAAATCATAAAAAACAACTTCTTATGAATTTTAGAGGGATAACAGAACCCTGTGGAGACCTCTGACAATAATTGTAGGGTTTCTACAAAAACATCAAGGAGTCCGGTGGCACCTTAAAGACTAATAGATTTATTTGGGCATAAGCTTTCGTGGATAAATACCCCACTTTTGTCCCTTTTTCTGTCTGTAATATCTTGAAAAATTAGGGGATGCATGCATGGGGAAAAGTATCCAAAATAGGTATATTCCATGTCAGTCTATCCCTCTCAGTCTTCTGTTCACCTTCATCTGACTTTAAAATAGCCATACTGTGTCAGACTCAGTAATTTTAATATAGGACATTCATGCTTATAAATACATCTCAGGAGATAACCAAAACTTTCAGATAAAAGGGTATTTGAATGGTAGGGGAAGCTGACCAGCTGCCTTAGGTAACTAAGGTTGCACTCTGGACCTCCATCCTTTGAAAGTCAGTTTTAAAAGGGCCACACTCTGGGTCACCAACTGGAGCATCAGGGGAGTTTTCTGAGTACACACTAAGCCTGGGGAACATAACCATGTTTAGATTAACTAGAGTTGGGTTGCACGAGGTTATACATTGTACCAGATGCCATTGTAAGGGGAAAAAAGATCAATCAAAACTGTTTATCACCTTATTAAACTCAACCATCTTCATGACTTGTTTTATTTTTTAAAAACAATTGTAGAAAAAATTTAAATAAGGAAACCTCACTAAATCCTGCAACCCACATGATGGGAAGAATCCAAAAGTTTTTAGAAGGTGGTATTAGAAATACTTTTTAAATTTTAATTTGCAAGGACAGCGAAGAACCTTTGGATTCATCTGGATAGTCAAAAATATTCAGTGGAATATATGACTATCTACACAACCAAAATGTGAAAACTTATTGTTACATACACCTGCCCAAATAAATGTCACATCAGAACATGACACGTATGTCCAGGCTTACTTGCTATGTACATTAGCTGGATATTTCTTATTTCTGGTACAGCAATTAAAAGCGAAATGGTTATAATTAGGTTTTAAAGTTAATAGTCCATTAAGGTGACTGGAAGAAGTTCTCACTTCTCAATGTTATTGCTTTCGTTATTTGGCAGCAATAAGACACCATAGATTAGTTTACATCTTTGAGGCTCTGTCTGAAACCCAAAAGGCTAGAAACTTAATGATCTAGGCTTTTTTCCCTTTAAATAAAAAAGATTCTTTAAAAATCAGCAAAAAATCCTTCATTGGGTAGGCTATGTGGCTTGGATAAAATAAGTACTTCAACCCAAACTTGAATAAAACAATTTTTTTGAGGATTAAATAAAAACAATGTTTGATTCATTCTCATACCCCTCCTTTTGCACACACTTTCATTTCTGGGCACTTCTAGACTTCCTAATCCTGGCCAAGATCAGACATGAAATTGCTGAAATACAGTGAACAATAAAGATGGTTTCTAATGATACTTCCTGACCAAATGTATGCAAGAATTATCAGAAATCTTGTGAGTTCCTGGTTTCTGTAAGATTTTTTCAGACAAATTCTGCAGACCTGAAAGTTTTGGTGAGTCTCAAAAAGCATCAGACTTGAAGGCTCATCCAAATTGTACCTAGCCTTTAAAGCTTTTCAAGTACACTATCAAACCTTAAAAGCTCTGAACTTGTGGATTTCTGTTCTCCCAAGTTATCAAGAAGACTCTCACATAACTGAAACATATTCTGAACACTATTTGTGAGGTAAAACTGGAAAGATGTTCCCATGCCTAGTACAACCCAAACTCATATGTAAATAATAATTTTATCTTTAAGAAAGCAGTCTGCATTTTAAGTTTATGAATCATATATTTCACTTTCATGGCTTGCTTTCAATAAGCTAAATCAAAGTATCCTATATAGTTCATGAAATACTTTCAAACTGTGCCCTGTCTTTAAATGTTCAGTTCTCATAAATACTTTACACATGTCATCATGATGGTCTTTTTCTCCTAATATATGTCCACTGAACTAACTTCTTTATTATTAGCATAATCTATCAAGTTAACTGTTTCCTGATGAAATTTAACATTCCAAATAACGTTCCAAATCCTAAACTAGCCACTTCTCTTTTTGCACACTGAATACAAAACAGGGTTTACTTAGCACATGACTGACATTTTATAACTCACTTGAGAAAACACACAGACTGAGCCAAATTCTGCACTAACAAATCCCCTGCAATCCCATCAACTTTAAGGACACAATGTGTGGTATAAATCAGCACAGGATTTCACTTACTGAGGCCCTGAACCTGCTAGACTTTTAGGTCCAGCTCCACTGAGGCTAGCAGTTCTCCATAAGGCTGGATCGACTGGCAAGACAGTGAACTTAATTTAGTTTTAGGTGTTTGATTTTAATTGATCTAATTTCACTGGTGAAACAAATTTTCAAGTTTATTCTACTCTATTTACAGTTTTTTCTAATTTATGTTCACATTTTCTATTTAGTGGATCTCAAAACTGATATGCTGGAGCTAGACTCTCCAGAAAAAGTGAGATTTGGCTTCCTAACCTTCTTCACACTAAATTGCTTTTATTTTATATTATACCCTGTATCCAGATGCAAACCCCAGAAATTTCAATGGAACAAGATACAGGAAATACGTGTGAAATGTTTAGCTGAGTTCAATTTCCTTCCTCTCTCTCTCTCTCTGCTGAATTTTTACTCTGTAATGAAAATATTAAAACAAACAAACAAACAAACTCAAGTGATGAATCACTCTCACCATCACAACACAAACCCAATGCTGTGAACCTATACGGGATATTTCATTGTGTAACAATATATTCATCATCATGTCTGAGAGCTTGTTTTCACAAATATGGAATAACTGTGTTATCCTACCACAGACCACCTTAACAAATTCCATTTATATTACATTTTCTTTAGGAATTAAAAAAAATATTTTTAAAAGGGCCAAAGATGTTTAGGACCAGCTGCTTCTGTTTAAGCGCGACTGTTTCAGTACTGATGCAACATAACTACAGTGTGATGTCATCTGAAGGCCCAGCAGAACATACCCTTAAAAATATGTAGGGGGTCTAGTCTCCCCTTTCTACATGTACATTACCCCATCAGAGTGAATGGGAGTTACTCATGGTCAGAGAAGAAAATAAAGCTAGACTGAATGGTTATATTAGGAAAGAAAGATACAGGTTCCCCCATGGAAAGAGAGAACCATTTCCCTAATGTTAACATTTAATTTTGTTTCTTATAATTGTTTATAAGGCAGAATGAATATCCATTATAATGATTCCTATTCATTTGTACTTAAGCCTACAGAGATGGGGGTTGTTCTTGTATCCTATTCCTATGGTATTTTCCCTCCATCCATTCCTGTTTCTATGTATCAATGTGTATGTGTGAAGATATTTCTGTTGTATATAATTATTATATATTTAATAGAAGCTTTCCTTGATTGGAAAGCTGTAGGGAGAAAAAGCTGAATGTATAAAAGCTGCAGCTTATATATAAAAGTGTATACACAACACACACACACACACACACACACACACACACAGAAAGAATGACTTATCTAGCCAATCACATAAGACAATGACATAGTATATACTATTCTGAATGTAAAACAATGAAAACCTAAAGTGATTAACACCCCTTCAATACCAAGGGGGCACGACTGTCACTTGTCATTACTGTGTGTCTCTCTCTATTTCTTCATCTACCTAAAACTGGATTTTCTTATGTAATTCGACACAATAATGTAGAAATTAATTAATATTTACTGACCTATCTCTGCTTCTCCGTGACGGGAAGGCAGCGTTACAGCCGGCCACTGTGCAGACATGCATCTCTTTTAAATGAACATTCCTGTAGTGAAGCTTCACACTATAGGAACTTTTGAAACTCTTCTTGCAGACATAGCAGATCTTGGGATCTGGGCTGGAACACAGGTCACCTTCTGGGGAGAACTTCTGAGGACTGTTGTAGTTGAATGTTGAAGTGAAACTTTCATGAAGGGCAGCCATACTGGCACTGCCCCCATTATACAGTCCATATTGGCTCATATAAAACATATCATAGGTAGGGTCTGTAAACTCTTCCTTCACCTTAATTACATCCCGGTGAGAAGATTCATTGTGATTTTCATCTGGCATCTCACTGTTCATCATAGACTTTTCATTAGATTCCTGGATGCGTTCATCACCTTCCATGGATTCCTCACACAATTTTGGCTCTGAGGATTCTGACTCGTTTTCATAATCTCTCTCATGCTCTTGGTCTTCTGAGGTCATGCTGTCTGCCCTTCTTATCTCTGTCCTGGAAATGCATCTGCTTCTACCGTTTTTAGAAAAGTCTTTCACAGACAATCCTGGGCTCATTTCCTCCTGTGAATGGCAGTGATTGTCATGACCAATATCATTAGCCATCGTGCTATTGTCATTAGCTTCATCATCTTCATCGTCAAACTCGTCAGCAGTATCAATAACTTCCTTTTCTATTTTAACTGGCATGCTTGACTTCCTTGGTTTCTTTTTAGGGGCAAGGTCAGCATTAGGCTCATGGGTAGGCATCACCATCACAGGTACCGATGACTCTGAAGGAAGAGGAGGATGCTGCTCCACTGAACCACCTGTTGGTATGATGGGACTGGTGGGTAATGAGGTTGGAGGGCTCACCATCTCTCCAGGAGTAAGTAAACTTCTGTAAAAAGGAGGAACAGGCTGGACAGTCTTTAAAGCTGGAAACACCAGCTGGCTAGAAAGAGGGTTCTGTAGTACAGGGTCTAGTGGGGGAGTAGTAAAACCCATTGGAGGCCGACCAGGGCTTGTTAAGGTAAGACCGGATTTTGTACTTGCTATGACAGGGGTGGCAGCTCCTGATGTAGCACGGATTAGATCTTTGTCTCGGTTGTTCCTTAGCATAGGCATGTGAAGGCGGGGGTTAGGGTTAGCACTGTGACGATTTCGACTTCTAAGAGAGCTGAAGACCATGTTGCAGCCTTCAATCGTGCACCGGTGTTTGATTTTAAGATGAACCGCATTGTAGTGGATTTTGAGAGTACCTTTGTCATAGAAAGTTTTACCACACGCATTGCAGAACACTCTCCCTTTTCTTGATGCCGATCCCATTCTTCTCATTCTGTGAATCCTGAATGAGCTTTTTGTGTGCTCAGTTTTGGACAAATCATTAATGGGTGTCGATGTTTGAACGGGAGACACACAGGCTGGCTCAGTTTTGGGTTCTACATTTGTGATGCTGGTCAAAGCATTCCTGCTGGATGTCTGCTCATTCTTGAAAGGAGTGGGAGAAACTTCAGATTCACTGCTTTCATTATATTCATTTTGGGTAGAAAGGCTTGGTTCCCGCAGCCTCAGAGCAGGCTGTTCCAGCAGGAGGCCGTTTGGAGGCAGCCCCAGCAATGGTGCAGAGACGGGATTTATGTACTGGAATGGAAGCAGAAACGCAAGGCTGTTAGGGATGTTTTCAAAGTGATGAATGCTGGAAGGGTTGCTGTTCTCCAGGTGAGCAAGGAGACTTGGGCTCCTAGTGCGATTATTGCTTTCAATAAAAGTCCTTATATCTGAATCTGTCTTTGAAGATGGCACAGCCACAGCCTGCCCTTCTTTTTCTTGAATTGCCATCAGCTCCACGATGGATTTGGTTTCTCCAAATCTTAGAAACTGCTGAAGGGTAATAATCTCTTCTTCCCTGGACATGATGGCCCAGCGGTCCAGCACCTTGCCTGCAGCATCCTAGAGGCCATATCAAAGAAACAACAAAGACAAACACAAAGAAAAAAAACTTATTGATTCTGCATAATTATTGAATTCGATAGAAGGTGCTCTGCTGCCTGTACATGAAACACTAAGCTCAGAAAAGAACATGCAAACAGTATTAATAGAAGTCGATCCACAAAGCAAACTTTTCTGCCATGCAAATGTAGTAATTAGAGTCACAGTTAGAGAAACAGATTGAGTTTAATAATGTCAAAGCAAACAAAATGTAGACGACTGGGGCTCTGTGATCTAAAATGCCTTCAGTACTGCTATTGTAACAACATGATCTATGTACTATGCAACTGTTTCGCATATATTAGTTTAAGACATGAATTCTTGCTGTGCAGCCCATTGTAAATACAGAAAACTGTACCTTAATCCTTATAAAATGGTGACACTATAGGAAAGAATGAAATAAATGCATTTGATAGAATTACCTCAAAGTAAGTAGACATAAGACTGAATTCAATTAGGAGCAATCTTGTAAAATGCATCTCAAAGAGTTTGAACCAATACAATTAAAAAGTAGCATAAAAATATTAACAACCTTCATTTTTCCACTAGAGCAATATATAAAATTGCATTTATTGCCAACGCACATCAAAAGGCTGAAACTGAGGGGAGGAAGGGAAATATTGCTTTTGAGTGTTACCAAACTGTTACTGGCAATTGATTGCAAACTTCTAACCTGGGTTTGATTTACACTTAAAATATAACTTTTTACAGTCTTGTTATAAATGACAGTTACAAATATTTAAAAAGGAAACATTTGATGGATGTGGATAACATACATGTATAAAAATGTTGTCTCTTAACATCACCTTCTGATAGCAAGGGAAAAGTCCAGAGAGAATACACATCAGTAATCAGTAGACTATCTGTTGTTAAATATACATTAAAAAGCATTTCACACTTTCATTTTTGCTAGTAAGTATGAGATTTGCCTGAAGGTAGAACTTAAAAATTCTGTACTGTAATATCAGGCAATCCATTCCAGCATGTATTGATAAAAATGTAATAAAATACTTACATAATGAATGCATTTTATCAATATCTCTCCCATGGGGCTAATGCTGGACATATCACCACCTCTGTAGCTACCAACAAATCCTGTCCCATGACCATCAAGCAAAGGTGCCCCAGTGTCTACTGCATAGAACTGCCAGATACCTCTGCATGGAACTCCTCAGTGCTGTATCTTTGGGTTTTTTTAAATCTTGGATCCCAGATTTAGAGCCCTGTCTAAACATTTAGGAGTACCCTATGCAGCAAAAATCATCAGAAGTGGTAGAAAAAACAGTATATTTATATGAAATTATAAAAAATATTTTCCACATTGCAGTAATGATTCAGGGTTTTTTCACATGATTTTATAGCATTGTAAATCACAATTTTCTCAAATGATGAACCATACACTAAAACTCCAGCTAGAACTGGTTTTGCTTATTTTAGTTCAGATTTATCTCAAATCATATGATGCAAAACTAATGAAATGAGTTAATGTCACTTATGCTGCAATATCTAAGATGTGGCTATAGAGCCACGAACATGGTTCATGGTACCAGGTATGAATGATATCACACAATCCAATCTAACAAGAATGTAATTAACCCATGACAGAACTATAATGATGGGGAAAACCTTAAATTGACCTTAATCCTGCAAGTTGATCCATGTAGGCAGATCACTGCACCCACTGCACAAGTGGAGCCTTCATCAGTGGGGATCCATGCAGATTAAGGGATGTAAAGAGCTGCTTGCAGGATAAGGCTATAATTTGTTGGTTTGGTTCAGTAAGCAGCCAAAGCTTTGAATACTTTTCCTAACATAGTAAGGGCTTCTCTAACTCCTACAGCCTTAGAATTCCACCTGTCCCGCTGGAAGGGAATGCCCGTTTTACAGGAACTCAGTGTGATTCAATGCAATTGATCCAAAAGGGCAGGAAGTCCTTGGAACTGGGACTACATTTTCCTTCCTTCCAAATTCCAAACTGGTTATCTTTTGACTATTTTCCCTGCATACTTTTCAAAAGGTTCCTATTTCTCCATTCAATTCCACCACCACCTCCACCAAGCATTGCCACAATGATTCTACATTTTTAAATACCAGTATCTCACCTGGATCCTAAAATGGCCTCACAGTTCAAATTTTGAACCCCCCTCCCCCAACAGCTTTTATCTGAGTCAGAGTTTAAATAGATGGGAAAAACCTCACCTCATATTGTTTGGAGGCAGGATCTGAGAGTTCCTCTTCTAATTTATAGGGTTTACTTGGATTGAGTCTGGGACTGTCTGATTGCTGCTAACTGTGGGTGTTTGTAATACACTACAGATAGCAATTTATGTTTTTTACATCCAGAGGCTTGTGCAGTAGGAGATGTCTATTTTATAAATGTGGATAGATTCATAAATAAAGAAATCAGATTTGGATTGTGCTGTTTGCTGGAAAACAGTGGGCTTCTCTGTTGTGGAGCCCATAGAAACCTACTAGTAAGAGATCAAGAGGCCAATTAGATCACTCAGGAGACTTGTGGAATTGGTTCTTATGGCACACATTTAGTATTTTGACAAGCCTGGGCTGAAATGTCCCACGTGATGGGGCTTCCACCACTTCCCTTTGGAAGTTATTCTGCAGTTTAATATATATCCTCACTAAAAGAAGTTTTCCTGACACTTTGCTTAAATTGTCCCTCTCTCAATGCCAAAACGTTAGACTTATGTATACTCTTACAGTATCTACTATAGGATTTTCTAGAGTTGTGAGGAAGACAATGAAACATTGGGGGGCCAAATCCTCAGGCTCGGCTACAGTGCCAATGAGCTCTTAAACAAGAAGTTGGGGATTTGATTGGCATGGGGTTATCCTCAGCTGGCACAAAGACAACAGCCCAATGGAATCAGACAGTTGGCTTAAAGTGACCTTAGGCTACTCCTACCAGCCGTATTGAGTGATAGCTCAGCACAGCTAAAGATTCAATTACTAATTCCCGTGCCCCAATCATTAACATCTTTAGGGCCAGTCCAACAAGCTGTACAAGGACTAGGATTTACACAGATTTCCCTAACGGTGATGAAGGTAGCATGTGTGGGGAAGATGGTTGTAGTTAATCATACACACTTCTCCAGTTTTACTTTTAGAGAGGAAAGGATGGTGAGATAATAACTTTTACTGGACCAACTTCTGTTGGTGAAACAGACAAGGTCCAATAAAGTTGGTCCAATAAAAGATATTACCTCACCCACCTTGTCTCTCTCATAACCTGGGACCAACACGACTACATCAATACTACAAACTGTTTTGCTTTTGTCAGATTTTGAGCAAATCTTTATTTTGTTGTCCATGTTGTGAACATTACATTGCTTTATTGAAGGATGCATTCATATGAAGGAAAGAATATTAAACATGCACGCTATTGACTTGAAGACACTGTAGGTTGGATTAATAAATAACAGGTAAATTTTTTTTTAATTTAAGAAACAGCAGTTTATATTCACAAGTTGTCTATTTTTAATTTTTTTAGCTAGAAATACAATTTTTCTAACAATATAGAAAAGTAGTTTGGGGTCACTATATTTCATAGAAAATATAGCACTTATGTACACTGCATAACACATAGTTCAATATTTACATAGTGATGGTTTCTATAAATCACTGTAAGTATGTATTAAAATTCAGAACTAGATAAAGAGCAAATAAGAATGTCATTTTTTGATAAAACTTGAAAATTAAAAAAAAATTTAACCATTATCCCTTTGAATTAAGCTATAACTAGCTAGGGATCTCTTTGTATACCTTAATACTTGATTAGAAGTTCAAGTCCTTTCTTACATGTAATCGATTTCTTGTTTCTTACAATCTCTCATACTAAATTTTCTCCCCAAAGCCATTAAATCATATCCACATTTAGATTTTTCATGACAAAAGGCTCCAATTTATATTACTTTTTTTCAGCTCAGTACTGATTAAGCCAAGCCTCCTGTGACAATATGTGCAAGTGGTCAGTCAGTGTAAAGATACCAATGTATGCTTTTACCCCTAAGCAAGCCAGTAGACAAGCATGCTTAACCTGTACAGCAATACAATGGATGCTCTTGCTTCCCTGGACATACAGCCTGATTTTATATATTGGTGGCTCTCTTCTGATTTCAGAAAGAGAGAATTCTTCAAGCCTCTAAACCATATAAAATTAACCTCTAAGACCTATAACCTTAAATCTTTCTCTCTCCAGGTCTAAACACACACTCAATTTTCTTTCTAGCTATATTATTAGTATAGACATAGATACACATATACACACACTGTATTAGGTCTGTGAAGCAGTGTCACGGTTAATCATCCTGAACTTGTCTCCTGATTTTTACTGACCTGTAGGTTAGGACAAGATGCGTCAGGATGCATCTTGTCCTAACTTCTGGGTCACATTAGAACAAGTGATGGGTTTAGGATGATTATCTCAGATGATACAAATAGGTTAGAGTAGAAGACAAACACAAAGTTCACTCTAATTTTTATGAGTTTAATTGGGGAGGGCTGAAAAGGGGGAGATTTGGTTTCCTGGGGCTCTTTGAACTTCATAACTTCTAAGTTTTTGATTCAGCCTGAAAGCCTCTCAACTTAAAAGTTGACTATTTAAAAAGTGAGGGTGGCCTCTATGCAACATATATGCCTTTTCAACTTAGAACTTCTGTTTTAAAATCAAGTTGCTTTAAACTCTTGTGAAAAACTTAAAAGACTCCTATGATCTCCATTACCCTTTACTAATTTTATATAGAAACACACACACATACATACACACTTTTTCAGGCCTATTTTTAGCTCTCTAATTTACTTCTTGGCACAGCTAAGAGAGGGTGTGTGCGTGCACATGACTGTATGCACACTGAGAAATTATTACACAGGAGTTGAGATTAATAAAAAGGTTAAAATAAAAAAAATGAAAACTCCTTTTTAGAAAAAAAGTGCAGATTCTGGGAAGCACTCAGGGAATGTTTTCGAGCACTGTCGTGATAATTTCTGAGAAGCACTTGAAATTATGAGGAAAAACAATTTGGCAAGGTTATTTAGTTTAGCAAGGTTGCATCTGCACCTTAAATACACATTTCTTAGTACAGACTGACCAAGCGTCTGGAATACAGTGATTAAAAAATATATTGCATGGAGATATACACATTTGATTCCTTAGCTCAGGAAGTAAATCAAGGTTTACTATGCACTCATCTTCCCTCCATGAGCGTTTCTTAGTTACCTGTAGGTTTTTTAGCTGATCTTGGGGAAATATGTTGAAAATATGGCTGCAACAACTGAAAAGCAGACTGAAATGCACTCAATCATACTATAATTGCACAGGATGGTTTTAATTAGGGTGCAGACAGAATATCAACATTTGTTTCTGATAATGTCCATGATTTAAGTTTGTTGTTTTTGTTTGGGTGAGTTTCTCAGGAGCATCTCCTTACTTCCAAGTGAAATTTCAAGCTGTTACACTAGGGGAAGTTCATATCCCATCTCTTTCTGGAAAAAAAAAGTGACCACAACACAGAGGTGCATAAGTGCATGTCTATACACATAGGAAAAGCCAAAATGCACCAGATCATGCTTCTTTTCAGGTCAGCGGCAAAGCTCCCACTGATTTTGATGGGCATGGCTCTAGCCTTATGTCTAGATTTTCATGGAAATATTTATCCACATACTTGTTTTCCTGCTGGGCATTCTTTACATGCCATATCGACCCAAGGTCTGCTTTGTTTTTGCAATCATCAGAGAGAGGTATATACACCAGCTTGTTGTGATCATACATAAGCAGCTGATGCCAAATTCAACATTCCCAACTTACAAAAAGCCATGACTTTAAAGACTTTCCCATCCCAAACCCCACATACCTTCCCCACCCCCTCTCTCTCCTCCCACCAAAATGTATGATAAATGCTATGGTTGTGAGAATGAGGGGTCCTTTCCTTATGTCTACGGCTGCATCAGAAACCAACACGACACAGCACTACAGAGTTTTCAGTCAATAATGGAAATCTTTAGCTTTTGGCTTAACTGCTACATCTACTGTACGAAAAAAACACAAAAGAGATAGATCTTTTCCCCTACTTCTTAGAACTGAATTTGTTTTCTTTCACCTAAAGATATGGGATGCATATCAGGTTTTTTGCTTATGACAGCTAATAGAAAAAAAAAGGCTTTTCCCCTACATCAAAGTATAAATGTGAAGGACACTTTCAAGTACATACCTAACTGTAGAAAATAAGAGGTATGCATAGCTTCTGTTTTGTGTTTATTCTTGTTACCAGTACAAGCTATCAGTTTCTTCTCAAAAAGTTCACTCCAACCCTCATGTTAATAACCATCTTGCAACTTTCATCCAAGTGGACCCCAAAGAGCTTTACAAACTTTTACTAATCAATATTACAGATTACAGTCCAAATTTTGCTCCAGTGTGAATCTTGACTTCATTTGACAGCAAATGGGTTATCATTTAGCACTGCAGCACTACAAAGAGCAGAATTTGTCTCCATACATGTAGGAGGAATGTCACAGAAATGCCACCAGGACTGGGATGGAACAGAGCAGCTGTCTAACTGTGCATAACAGTGCTTCACAGCAGAGAGAGTGAAGAATACCATAGTCCAACTGAAACTGCAAACGGAATTTAAGTACGTGGAATGTAATAACCACAGTTGAAATCTGGCTCGGACATTGGAGTTAACCACCTACACTCTTGCTAAAAGGATTATGGGATCTTTACTGACCAAAAGTATTCAGATCCTCTGTTTTATATTTCATCCTAAAGACAGCACCTTCAGCAGCATCATCCCCCACTACCAATCTGCTGGAGCATTGGTTCAGTACTACTACAGAGGGAACAGTATCACCTAGTAGATCACTAATTATCAGCATTTCTTTAGGATCTGGATTTTCTCTAGAGGGCTCCCATCGCTCTCTCTCCGAAATAAATATTCTCTATTCTTAAGATCACATCAACCTTAAATCTCCACAATAATTAATCTCTTTACAACAGTCTGAATACTTGGCCCTGTAAGATTGTGGTATAACGAGGTGAAGCATGTTGGAACAAATTATATAAAGATGCACAGAGTCAAAAGAATGTGTTCCTTGATTAAATAAAGCTTTGGCAGAGGCAAGAAAGTTAGAATATACATCACAACAACAACCAGAATTTTGGGCAATGTACATCCACGTGAATTAAAGTAGTGAGTTCTGGAAAAGTTCTAGTTCACCAAGGGAGTTACTCCAAAACAGCCATGCCCTCTCAGAGATTGAGTGCTGTCAATTTCTATTGCTGGACTAGGCCAATACATTGTAGAGTAGTCCTAATCAGTTGGAAGCAGCATCATGTGAAATCCGCCCATCTTCCCCTTTGCAAATTATCCCAGGTGTATTTGAGTAACATGCATAGATACTATTTTTTGGGTAGAGGGTGTACATGCCCAAATGTACAGATTACTTTCACAGACCAATAGTCTCCATCACAAAATGCTGTCACACAGTACATGTAGAATATCCAGTCTGCATGAAGTTAAGAATATATATATTTGGGAGGGTGTGCAGGGCAGAGAGAAGATAAATTTGCCCCATGCTCTTTCAGTTGGGTGGGAGCTTTCTGGAGGATATTTATGATCAGCACCCTGCTAGAATCCAAATACAAATAATTTACAAATGAAAAGAAATCTCTCATAAAGAGAGGAGGAAACCCTATTTTATCATTCATAAAAGAAATGTTAATTTGGACATCTACCCATCCCCCCTAAAAAGTATTAATCTCTGCAACTTAAGTAATGTTATTAGGATGCCAGGGCACAGGTTTTAAATGCTTCTTATGATTTTTAAAATATATTGTTTGACTTTTGATAAAATATTCACTTTGTTATGCAATGCTCTTGATTGTGGACCCAATAAGAATGTATAATTCATTAGAGATGATCACTTTTCTCTTAGTAACAGTGTGTGTAGCATTTTTATTTTAAAAGATATGATAAATCACTGTGCAGTTACAACATATTTAATCACTGCAGCTCCAGTTTCATTTAATCATAGCTGCTCCATCTAGGATCTTTATAGTTAAGGGCATCTCAAATTTTTTCACAGTGACCCCCCCTGCCCATATTCAGAGGCTTAAAATTTAGCTGGAGAAGAGAAATTCTGATTTGAAGCCAGAACCTGAATCTCTTTATAATGTTTTACACTGGTGTAACTCCACTAACTTCAGTGGAGTTAGACTTGATTTACACTGTGCAAGTGGGAGAAGAATTTGGCTGGCTCGAAGCTTAAAATTAACAAATCTGACAACTTTGGTAATGGTGTCGCTACTGCCCTATTATACTAATCTTTCTCCATAAATAAATATTGAGTTACTAATTTTAAAAAGATACAAATGGTCATCTTTTAGCAGCTGCCATTAACATGATTTTATTATTTAACATTTGTGTTGGGGCAGTAGTCCCTATAGGCCACAACCAGGTGAGACTCATTGTGCTAGGCACTGTACAAAAGGTATTTAACAAATGAACACTTACCCTCTTACGATCAATACAGGCTGATATTTTCAAAGCTGTCTAAGAAGTGATTCCCAAATTACTATTACAATTCATGGAAGTTGGGTATCCAACCCTCTGAGGGCTTGTCTATACTTAAAGCGCCGCAGTGGCACAGCTATAGCACTTCAGTGAAGTTGCTACCTACGTTGGTGGAAGGGACTTATCCCATCCGTGTTGCTACTCACCTCCCTGACAGGCAGTAGCTAGGATGACAGGAGAATTCTCTCATCAACCTAGCGCTGTCTACACTGGAAGTTAGGTCAGATTTACTGCGCAGCTCAGGGGTGTGGTTTTTCCACATCCCTGAGTGATGTAGTTATATCAGCCTAATTTCCAAGTGTAGACCAGGCCTTTGACAGCTTTGAAAACCAAAGCCTTGGATTCTAAATATAAAGAAATATGGTGATCTCTCCGTTTCTCTATAGCTCTGTGGTTATGGAAAATGCATTTACAAGAGCTTCTTATCCCCTAAGCAGCTCCACGACTAAGTGGGTTCTAAGTAATTGAGGGCGGAGTGGAGGGTATTGTTCTTAGGCACAGGGCAAACCTGGTTCCTCAGGGAGGTAGGGCCATTCTGCAGGAAGCATATGCAGCCTTCTGGAAATGCATGTGCTCCAGCAGATACAGCTGGATAGGGCCTCTCATAAATAGAAACACCATGGACATGGCATATGAAATTCTGCACTTTAGTTATAACTGTACATTTCCTGGATTTCTGCAGTTTAAGCCAGACCTTAAGGACACTTTTTAAAAAAAGAAAAGTGAATGGGGGTTGAGCTTGCAAAACCTGTGTAATTTGGTACAAAGAGGTAATTGCGCATGTAAAATATCCAGTTGCACACACAACCATGTGTAACAGGGTGTGCTGAGTCAGGTGCTGGCTCAGTACCCTATCACTCAAATCCCCCCCAATATGGGTTAACTGTGACCTAACTGGAAGATCAATTAACAAGTGGGGCTACAGCTAAGGCGCTAACTAGAAGGGGAAGCCACCCCAGTAGTTGGGAGCAAATAAATTAAGAAGAAGGAAGCTCTGGAAGTGGAGAGCTGAGAGGCTGAAGGACGGCAGAGATAGGCAGGGCTGGCTGCTGCTACTACCATTAGTACCACTCCCTTCCCTAGAAGCAAGTGGAAAAGTTGTCTATGGAATGTAAATATATGTTAATAGCACTACAGGCTGTGGACTGCTGGAGCAAAATAATAAAGTGAGGTGATGGAGACCTGGAGAGGCCTGAAAGGACTCTCAAGAAGACCACACATTACACAATGGCAATCATCATTTTTCAGAAGCACTTACCAATTTTGCATAAATGACTTTATTTTGGGGCTTGTTTAAGAAAATGTGGCCCATAGTGTTAATGTTATCATGTAATCAATGTAATTATTAGAATTTTCATAGTTTGGGAGGCAGTGCTACCTAATACACTGATAATTGGACTGGGAGTTACAATTCTGGACTTCTATTTGCAGGTTCCTTGTGCCTTTGGCAAGTCATTTAAACTTGTCTATGCTTCAGTTTTGCCATTCATAAAAGAGGAATAATGAATAGGATATTGGGAGAATTTGGAAATGTTTGTAGAGAGCTCTGAAGATGTATTATTATATTTACAATATATATAGCTCCAACAATTGCCTAGGTGCTGTTCAGTCAAGATCTCTGCTACGATACAAAGCATGTGTAGATGAATCGTCATGTCCTATATCAGGGGTGTCCAACCTGCGCCTGAGAAGGAGCAAGAATTTACCAATGTGCATTGCCAAAGAGCCACAGTAACACGTCAGCAACCCCCGGCAGCTCCCTCCCTACTAGCCCCCAGTGTCTCCCACCCGCCAGCAGCACCGCTGATCAGGAAATAACCCTCAATCTCTGTGCCTCCCGCCTGCCACAATCAGCTGTTTTGTGGTGTGCAGGAGGCTTGGAGGGCTGGGGTGAAGAGGTGGAGGAGCAAAGGCGCACCAGACTCAGGGGAAGGGGCGGGGGCCTTGGGGGAAGGAGTGGCGTGGGGCTGGGACCTGGGGCCCTGAAGAGCCAGGGATTGAGCAGTGAGCACCCTGTAGCACGTTGGAAAGTTGGCGCCTGTAGCTCCAGCCCCAGAGTCGGTGCCTATGCAAGGAGCCGCATATTAACCTCTGAAGATCCGCATGTGGCTCCGGAGCCAGAGGTTGGCCACCTCATCCTATATCCTATAGTCAGTGATTATATCTAATGTTCACCACAGTGAAAACAAAGCAAAATACCCAACATTCAGGTCAGACTAAATTATCATAACGGTCCTCTTTGGCCTTAAATCTATGAACCATTTAGTCAATATTATCTGGAAAAAATAAGAAACAAAGGACCAAGTCCTGATGATCTCATAGGCAAAGCTCCCATTGAAGTCAGTGGGAGATTTGCCAGGATAGGAACAGAAGGAAGAATTTAGTATTTCATCCAAAGACCATAGCACTGGAGTAAAAAGTACTGATAAGTGTAAGTAGATTTCATAAAACGCTTAGGTCTCTGATTCAACACAAAGTTGCAACTCAATAAAGAAATTTAGTTGTGCTCTATGCTGAGTATATGAATGGTAGAAGAACAGGAAGACTGATTTCTGTCTTTAGTATTCATTAGGGAAACATGCATTATTACTTGCAATATATACAAAATGATCTTAAGAGGCCTCTTTCTTTTGACTGTTTACATAAAAAAAAATCATGCCAGGAAAATCAAGTTAACTGTAGATGCACATGTGACACAGAAGGAAGATGGCAGAGTGCACATATGATGCTAAAAAGGCAAAGGTTGGTAGAATATAAAAATTCAAATCCATAAAGCGTGCAGCAAGTTATCTATCTGCACACATTACAGGCACTGAAATGCAGAAGAAAGTGGGAAAAATGTATTGCGGTGTGCAAGGTAATAATAACTGTGGCTGCATGCCTTAATACCCTCTTGTCCCAGCAGTCCTGACTTTCTAGGCAGCCCACTTCTCCACATTAACAGTAGTCATTTGGAGAGCAGCAAACGTGCCATTAGAAGCACTTTTACAAGTGTATATTCATCCACCAATTAGCTTAATGTGGCCGCTTTCTGCATATTTTCTATCCAGGCTTGCACAAATCTTATTAATATTTCCCCCTAGCGCTTTGACAGATTACCTTGTCATTATGCATCCTGGAGCCTTTTAAACAATATGGGTAAACTACTGTTTGCGAGGTTAATGACAATTATCCCCTAATTACTGCATAAGTCACTCAGTCCACTTTATCTGATAGGCAGGGTTCTGCTCTGTGTATCTGCCATTGTGTCACCATAAATGAATCTTGTATAGCCATGTTTATCTGTCGTTGCCTTGTAAATTACACTGACAGAAGAATGAACAAATTACTGTGTGTCATCACTTAAATACAGCTTCTGATAAAAAAAACTCCCACAATTACAGCACTTGAATTTCAGCCTGAAGCCTGATCACAATTAGTGAAAACATATTTAATGTTCTAAATGATATATTTCAGAGATGATGGGTCAGGATTTAGTAGTGGAGCCCTGAAGTGATGGGGGTAGGGTTGCAAGAATAGGAGAAACACAAAAACCGATGGTAACAGTAATGCTCTTATCATCTGATTGCTTTCACTGTTATTTTAACAGACAATATGACTACCTGGTAGTATTTTCCAAATGTTCTCTCACCCAGATCAGAAGAGATGTGCCTAACGTTACAATTTCAACAGTTTTCCACCCTCTACTCCCTGCTGTTTTCAGCAATACAAATGGAACACAACGGCCCAACATATATGAGGCCAGAACTAGTATAAACTCACAGGCTACACTAATTTAATGGATAAAACGGATTAGTAACTTAGATCCAAGGTCTGCCCTGATCAGTCCCACTGATTCCAATGGATTGATGAGGGTGTAAGTCTAGGCAGAAGCTGGCAGGCAGTGTTCAAGTCTATTTTTTTTAAATATATATAATTAACAAAATTATCTTAGCACCTTTGCTGTATTACAGTGTCTCTGCTTTGGGTCTCCTCATTGATATAAAGTGGCAGAAAAAAATGGGCTCAATTTATTGCTGCCAAGGGTGGCTGTCCTGATAGGCACTGAGTTAGCACACATCGAAGGCTGGTGACAGCCCCCTAGGGGAAGAGAGGCTCTTGATGACTGGTACTACTTTCCATCCTTGGGCAATGGCTAGCCCCACAACCGATACAAAGTATCCTGTATTCAGAAGGACTAGAAGTCTAAGGGAGAGAGTGAATTTGAAGTGGCTAATAAGAACAAGCTTAAACCCGCCATTCTTTATTAAACAAACATTCTGTTAATGCAGTGCTATGAAAGGTGACAGACTGAGAGCCCTGGAGATTTCAGCCCTCTAGCTATCTGCACAGCAGGTACAGCACAAATAACACCGAAGACACAGTCTTTCCCGTACTGGCTCCACCACAACTTGGACAGGCAACCCCTACGGCCAGTAGGGCTGTTAAATCTCCAGACCCTTTTGTTGCATAATTGTGGTGGGTTTGTGATGAGGACACTTGCCCATCGGGACTGAGATCACCATGTAGGACCCCAAACAGCCATCACACAAGAACTTCCAGTCACCACTGACCTAGACAGGTCTGGGACCAGAAAACAGAACATGAAGTATATTTTAAAACATGTTCACTGCTATACTCTGATGAATGTACAGTTCAACTCCCAGAAGCTAAAGGAATGGCTTGTAAATTAGTGCAGACTTTGGCCCTTGAAAGTTAAGAGCATCAAATTATATTCGTTGAAATTTCTGCAGATGAAATGGGAAGTGTGATTTTTAGAAGCTGATGATTAGTTAGTGTAAGTAAACAAGTCACACCAACACTGCAGACCTGTTTTAGGCTGTGTTACACGAAATACGTGCTTTCATTCAGTTGGATTATGAATGTGTCCTATTTAAAGAGAATGGGTACATTGAGATGTTGGAAGATAACAATGGTTTTGTAAGCAACATGCACAAGTACAGTACCTCTCATCATGCCTTCAGCACGGGTTGGAAGAAAATGCTATAGCAAAATGGGAGGAAAATGTAAGAGCCAACATTGATAGGGATAGCTGAAGAGCCTGATCGATTTTGAGTAAGCACTACCTCAAGGGCCTTGGTCCCAGCAGGATTGATCTCTCTGTCTGTCCTGTGTTCAGTCAATGCAACTTCAGCAGGGTATCCACTGCGGAAATAAATGAAAGCACTGCAGTATCCCCCCCTCCCACTTCCCCCCCCCCGCTCAGCTGAAGGAAATGTAAACCCTGATGTGGCTGAAGGTAGAGCAAAAGGCAACAGAGGGTCAAAAAATGTTCAGGGAACAAAATGCTATCGCTTCTGTGTAAAACAAAACTTGGAAAAATGCATTTCCAAATCATTAACGTTTCTCTTTTAATCCGGAGTTTCATTGGCCTCTGACCTTTGCTAATGGCATAGTAACTCTGCATGACAGAGACAAGTATTACACACTTTTACTGGTTAAGTTGGCCGTGTCATGTCAAATGAAGGTGAGGATTAGCACCTGTCAATTATGCAGAAAAGAGTGGGTGCAAAATCCAATTCTAACCATGAAGGGCAGGGTAATGGGACTGCCTGCTGACTGGAAAAAATACTGGATTGGTTTAGCAAAACAAGTTTTAAAAGATCTTTGGAAATACAACAGGGTAAAATAAGGAGACAACTAAGAAACCAAAAACAAAAATACACACATTCATGCTGGTTATAGTCTCTCTCTCTCTCTCTCTCTCTTTTGCACATTACAGTTTCTGTGAGCACATTTCTGGTTTCATCAGCTTGCTTTGAACAATCTCTGGAGATGCTGAGCTCCTTGCAGAAAGCTCCATTCATTAAGGAATATTATTTACACGGATATTATTCAGTTTTGCTTGAGCTCTTTTAAATTTAAGTTGTATCTTTGATCTATGGCTGATTCAAAAAGCTAAGTGATGCTCTGCGTGGACATAGACCAGCAGGTGCTAAAGGTTGAGGTAAGCATGAAGCTACCGTAAAATTCAAAACGTATATACTGTTAACAAGCCTGTTCATTCAGAGCGTTAGTTATGGGAGGAAATTCTACCGAGGAAGTTGAATGCCATCATATTCAAATATTCAAAACTGTGCTAAGAAAAATTACACTCATGTATCAATTACTTATCACTCATAGCAAATTTTTCACATGGCAGAACTTTGTTTACAGTATTGATCTCTCAAAGATAGAGAAAAACAGGAGCAAAAATTACATTTTGCACTGTTGTTCAACAAGAACAGAATGAGCTCAGAATACACAACATAAATTCATGGTGTAGTCTGAAAAGAGGATGAGTGTGAGAGTTGGAGCCAGGAGTATTGTAAGAGTTATGGGTTAACATGCCTTTTCTTCAGTGTTGGATTGGCCCTTTACTTAGGCAAAATCCCTATTGATTCAATGGGACTTTTGCCTGAGTAATGATTTCAGAATTGAGTTTTAATATGTCCTTTCCAGACATCCAAGCAAGTGACCTTGCACAACGTGGAAGGCTGATTATAGGTGAGGACATACTAAAAATAGGTGGGCTTGGTTCACAGGTCTACCTACAAATTTTATTTTCAGTTTGTAGCCCTGGAGTTGCACTTTGAATTTGATGTTCAAACAACCTCTAGAAGACAATGAAACTCAATGGAAGCTTCCAAATTGTGCATGGTTTTAGGTTAAGAAAACAAAACCATGAATTTCAGACAGCTGCTAACTGCAAAAATATCCAGTCTTTTCATGATTTTAATCTCTGCTCCTCAAAGCAGAGAGGAAGGGGATGGTCCAGTGACTGGCTATCCAGGTTTAATTCTCTACATCCTCACAGGCTTCCTGTGTAATCTTGGGCAAGTCACTTAGTCTCTTTGTATTTGTTCCACAGCTTTAAAATGGTGATAGCACAACTTCCCCTTACCTCACAGGGGTGTTGTGAAAGTAAACACATGAACGATTGTCAGATGCTCAGATGATACAAAAAGAAAAGGAGTACTTGTGGCACCTTAGAGACAAACACATTTATTTGAGTATAAGCTTTCGTGAGCTACAGCTCACTTCATCGGATGCTTATGCTCAAATAAATTTGTTAGTCTCTAAGGTGCCACAAGTACTCATTTTCTTTTTGCGGATACAGACTAACATGGCTGCTACTCTGAAACCTGTCAGATGATACAGTAAATGGGGCAATATAAATACCCTTTGCTTACTGAAAACTTTACCCAGCTTTGTAAATTTTTAGGCAAATCTGTCTCGATGAGAAAGTTTCACATGATTCTAATTACAGGAAAACTGAAAAGCAAGAGAGAATGAGAGCAAGACTAGCCAACAACAGAGAAGTGAAGTACAGTTCATTTGTTTTCCCTGGATGCAAGTTGTAGACGGTGTGACACCCAAGACAGAGTTAATTTGCAAGACTCCTGCTTTTATAAGCAGCTACCAAGAATAAAGCATACAGGGTATGATCAGCCAGTGAGTCTTCGAGAATGATTCTCCACATATTGCTTTTATTAATTTAATCGGTTCAGTCAAAAGGAATCATTTGCTTTCTTCTGGCAGAAAGAATAACCAGGAGATCCCAAATACAATAATCCACA
Organism: Dermochelys coriacea; assembly: GCF_009764565.3. NCBI lineage: Eukaryota > Metazoa > Chordata > Testudines > Dermochelyidae > Dermochelys > Dermochelys coriacea. The sequence goes on from NC_050072.1 coordinate 111,452,471, forward strand.
ACTTGAGATGAAAGTGCCAGTTCCACCTTGTTTGAATGGAAATCAGTATATTAACATTATCTCTCTCTCTCTCTCTCTCTAATTACATAGTAGATTTTAGGGGAGCCCAGTGCTGTATTTTTGTTTACTTTTTTTTTTTCAATGTGCATTTGCTGCAAGGAACAGACCATTCCATGCAGAGATGCCTCCCCTGAACAAAGATTCTTGTTGTGAAGTGAATAAAATGAATTATTTTCATGAAAAGAGAGTAAGAATAGCCCACAACATGCATTTGAAAAGGAACTTTTTTATGTCTCTGGCATATCCCCAGAATTTAGGAAGGGTATCCAAAATTGCTCCAATGATGGCTAATAAAGCAGCGCTAGTGCTGCCTTTCAACTTTCACTTTTTAATAACAACAATAAAAAAACATATGGAGGTTTACAAACTTCTTGGTTTTGATTTTGTGTTTAAAAATTATGAGACCAAGAAAATTCATAGTAACATCTAAAACTGCTCTATCAGACCATGACCATGTAAACATTCCACATCTTATTTATTTATGGCAATCTGGTAGGAAGCTCAAATAAACTAGTAAAATAAAATGGAATTACTTAATTTCTCCCCCTCCCCGCCCAGATATATGATCCTGTCCTCTGGAGAAACATGTAATCCAAAGGGCAGAAACAAAATTACAGATCAAGCATTAGATCTCAAGTTGCTCACGCGTCTATTATAAGGATGAAAAAGGTTCAGTCTCCGTGGACCGTGCAGCAGCTTGCCTACAGATACACACTCATATACAAGGGCCAAATACACTGTCCTATGTAATTCATACATCCAGGGGAAAATATCATGATGGACATGGAGAATAACTAAGCTCACCGCTAGATGCAAACTGACCCTCCAATACAGAGCATCTCCAATTCCCAGATGCCCCTCAATGGAGGCAAGACCTAAAATGGGTGCAGTTCTATCAGTTTTGTGAAGGATGTAAGAACCCCTTTTTCAATTTCTTACCTTGGACCAAGGTTTGCCATAACATAGAACATCATGAAATCTACACATAAAAAGCCATATTTTTGCAGTTTTGACATAGGCAGTGGGTAACTGAAGCCTGCAAGCCACTGGCAATTTTACCTGGATGAGGACTGGTCAGATCCATAGAGCGGTCTATAAAACTCACTTTAAGTGGAGGTATCATTTCTAAGCTGTTTAAAACATGCCTATATGAACTTCTGCAAATATCTTTGATGTCTTAGAAAAACCTGCTGTTGCCAAGTCATCAGAAAATCCTACACTACGGTTGCCATGTGAACAAATGTTGCATTTGTTTTGTATATTTTTAACTAACTGCATCATAATTCTTTCAATTTGGTGGGGTTAAACAGGCAAGGTGAGATTAAACATGATGGTCTCAATCAACATGGGGTTGAAGGAGGGTGTCACTCCTTCTAAAATCCATTAATCAAAACAAATTACTGATGAAATTCACCATAGGAACATCACAGTAGCATGACTGCGTTGAAACAATTACACTGTGGTGCCACATTACAATAAGGACACAGCAAACAGTAGCAGCACTATAAAAACATGATGGCTTAAGTCTGATGTGACATTGGTCTGAAAGAGCAAAGACACTGAATTTACATTAAAATGAAGTTGACTAATTAGTGCCATAGTCAGGAGTGAATAATCATAAACAAAGCTCAGGTCCAGTATCACATAAGTCATTTTTTGGTATTTATAGTAAGCCATTCTGTATTATGTAGACAAAGAATACTATTAAGTTTAACTTACTTCTACTTCTCTTAAATGTACTGTCTCACTTCCTCGTTTGAGCATTTTTTTCCATTGTGTTTAAGTGCAGCATATATCGATACTAAAACCTATGTGAATTCAATGTTAAGGTGTATGTGGAAAAAAAAGCATGAAAATCAAAGTTAAAGTTCCCGTCGCAATTTAAATTCACAAATGGCACATTGTTAGAACAACGACCTCACTAATTGTGGATGCATTAATAAAGTCATTTTCCCTACAGCTGTTGTACACCACTTTAACTTAATTTATCTCAGCAGCATTATTCCTGATTCACACTGATGAAGGCAAGGGCAGACTCAGGCCCTTTGAGTGTAAGTTGTGCCAAATAAGATAATACTCAAGTCTCCTATCACTAGAGTGAGGGATACATAGGGCCAGATTCTTAGGTCCAGCCAAGTTGTGCTTGAATCAAGCCAGGGGAGGGGAAAGGTGGCTTTCAGCCAGCCTATTGTTCATCTGAGGCTTGGAGTAGCAAACCCAGGAGCTGAGGATCCAGAGAGGAACACTTTTCTGCGGAAAAGGACCTAGGGGTGACAGTGGACGAGAAGCTGGATATGAGTCAGCAGTGTGCCCTTGTTGCCAAGAAGGCCAATGGCATTTTGGGATGTATAAGTAGGGGCATAGCGAGCAGATCGAGGGACGTGATCGTTCCCCTCTATTCGACACTGGTGAGGCCTCATCTGGAGTACTGTGTCCAGTTTTGGGCCCCACACTACAAGAAGGATGTGGATAAATTGGAAAGAGTACAGCGAAGGGCAACAAAAATGATTAGGGGTCTAGAGCACATGACTTATGAGGAGAGGCTGAGGGAGCTGGGATTGTTTAGTCTGCAGAAGAGAAGAATGAGGGGGGATTTGATAGCTGCTTTCAACTACCTGAAAGGGGGTTTCAAAGAGGATGGCTCTAGACTGTTCTCAATGGTAGCAGATGACAGAACGAGGAGTAATGGTCTCAAGTTGCAATGGGGGAGGTTTAGATTGGATATTAGGAAAAACTTTTTCACTAAGAGGGTGGTGAAACACTGGAATGCGTTACCTAGGGAGGTGGTAGAATCTCCTTCCTTAGAGGTTTTTAAGGTCAGGCTTGACAAAGCCCTGGCTGGGATGATTTAACTGGGACTTGGTCCTGCTTTGAGCAGGGGGTTGGACTAGATGACCTTCTGGGGTCCCTTCCAACCCTGATATTCTATGATTCTATGATTCTACTATGCATGTGGGCTTTGCAACTTTTTGTGTGTGCTTTAACAAAACTAGGCACAGTCTTATAAAAAAAAAAAGTGTGGCCAAAATTGCTGACTTCCTTTCCAAAAGCAATGTCAAAAAGGGAGCCAACAGGCAGCTCTGATTTGCCCCTTTTTTTCTCCACTTGTGGGAGTATGGATTTCAGGGAGTTCATTGCTCCATGGGAGGGGTACCCAGTAACTAAACTAATATTAAGAGTAATTGTGATAATTTGACATCCCCAGAATAACATGTCTCACACTGAAAACTGTATGCATTGGAATGCAAGTCATCCAGTGTACAGGTCAAGTGTAATGGAACTGCCTCCATTACTGATTCGTCTCTGAATGGATCATCCATGTACTCCTGCTGATACCATTAGCTACCATTACCTGTCTGCTATGAAGAGAGGTCGTTTAGAGATGAGCTAATTGTGATGGTTACAATCAATCTGTTGGATCCCCAGATGAATATTTTCCCATCATTTCAGTTGAAATTACACCTTTTTCATATATATTCTATTCTATATAGCAGGGATCGGCAACCTTTGGCATGCGGCCCACCAGGGTAAGCCCCCTGGCGGGTTGGGCAGGTTTGGTTTCTTGCCGCATCCACAGATTCGGCTGATTGGGGCTCCCACTGGCCGCGGTTCAACGTTCCAGGCCAAAAGGGGCTGCGGAAAGCGGCAGCCAGCACATCCCTCGGCTCGTGTTGCTTCCTGCATCCCCCATTGGCCTGGAGAAGCAAACCGCGGACAGTGGGAGCTGCAGTCGGCCAAACCTGCAGACACGGCAGGTAAACAAACCGGCCCGGGCCGCCAGGGGGCTTACCCTGGCAAGCTGTGTGCCAAAGGTTGCCGATCCCTGCTATATAGGGGTTTTTTATATTATTTTCAGTTATTACCACAGTATCTGAGAAATCTCTCTCCCTCATTGTAACTGCATCCACTGTCTACAGATTGCAGATTTGTTTACACTTTTCTCTTTTCTGAGGTGGGGTTGGAAGTTCTTTGGCTTTTTTTGGGGGGGGGGGGAGGGCATTGCAATCTGGTTTGAAAATTTTAAGACAGGAAAGAAACCAAGGAAACTAGTTAATGAAGTTCCAGAAGTAGTTGTGGTAGCAGTAGAGAGTGAGGTTTGGAAAGAAGAAATAATGTGGTAAAAAGGATATATGGATTTTACCAGGGGGAAAAGCAATAGTCTGCTCCTTTTCCCACCCACCTCCTTTTGCTTTTTTCAACCAGTAGCAGTGAGAAATGTGGCTATGGCATACCTGTCTAGAATATAACCACCCCCCATGCAAGCATTGGTATGGACTGATGCCAGAACAGTAAAAGCAGCACTCATTTTGCATTTTTAAAGCACTTTGCATTATATACAAAAATGTAAGGCAAATTGATTTCCAAAAGGCTACATTTCCATTTCAAGGTTCTGATGATGACATAAACCACAAGAGAACAAAACCTTCAATGGAATCCGTCAATGGAATCTTAGTCTCACCACAAGCCCACGTATTGGTCTGTGTACTATTCCCGTCATGTGTTTTTAGAAAAAAAGACATACATATACAGGTATAAGAATGGTGCCTTATTTGATCAGGCCCAGTATCAAACAGTGATAACCAGATGACAATGCTTTGGTTTAAAATAATGGCACATAAACAATGAGCTCCTGAGCATTTTTATTACATTTTCTAGAAAATTTTATTTGTTATTTACAGTTATTTGATCCTCAGCCTAATTCTGTCTACATCAGTGGTTTTCAACCTTTTTTCATTTGTGGACCCCTAAAAAATTTCAAATCAAGGTGCAAACCCCTTTAAAAATCTTAGACCATCTGCAGACTCCCAGGGGTCCATGGGCCACCGATTGAAAACCACTGGTCTAGTTTAACCGTTCTCTTGTGAAAGATGCCGAGACAGAATTCACTGCCATAATTATAAAAAATGTTTCTCAGACTTTATGATAACGGCAAGCTTTGTTGCTGGATACACAATGCCTCTTAATAGTCTTCTTTTGTCATTTTGTTTATCTGCCTTGCATTTCATGTTGTGTGAGCACTGGGACTTGGCTGCTATTATATTTGAACTGTCTTACTACAGCAATCCTTTCCTTGTTTTCAGTGGAATTCTACAAGAGACTTTCCTTTAAGGCACAAAAAAAAAAAGTTTGAGATGTGACGCTATCACAACTAAAGCTCAGAGAAAATATAACAGCATTGCAGGGTATTTCAAATATTTTACAAGTATTTAATTATTATTTAATATTTGTATAATGTCTGCCCCTAGAGAGCCAGTTTAGGTTTGGGTCCCCATTGTGCTAGGTTCTGTATATATTTGAAGACACTGTCCTTGTCCCTAAGAACTTACAACCTGACTACTCCTTCCTTTCCATTGCCCCAATCAATGTATAACAAACCCTTATTTCACGGTTCTGAAAATATACATTTCAAAATCAGTGGTAAAGCCTCAGTGACACAGGGCTAAGCAGAACTATGTAAGAGTGTCCCATGAATCTCAGGTGTAACTCCTTGTCAGGAATGCAGATCTTGGTGACATTTACCTCACTTGGCACTGTGTGCTCCACTGATTCAATAAGGCTATAAAAGTGCAACAGGCCTTGATGTCAGTTACATGGTTTTACATACCTACCATGTCAGTGATTCTCAGCCTCCCTGGGAATTTATTCAGATGCAAGTGAATTCAGCCCATAACAATGTCATCTACCTGCCACAAAGCTGGAAATACAATCACCTCTCATGAACCTATGGGGCATGATTGCTGTGTTCTACATGATAAAAGAACAAGCCCTTCCTGGATTTTCCATCTCTCCTATGTACAGTGAATTTCCCTAGGAAGCATCACCTTACACCTTCCCCTTGCTTCCCCCCCCCCCCCACCTACCTCCCAGCACTGTCCTCACCTGAATTAAAAGGCTGCAGAAAGTGTGGAGATCTATTTCTGATTGAGCTACTGCATGGACATATCTGCTTTCTTATTCATTTATTTACAAAGGCTCATAGCTGTGTCAGGCATTTTACAGGCAAATTAAAATGGCAGGCCGCTGCCGTAAGGAGCTTCCAGTCTAACAAACTGTATCTTACAAACACATATTAATTGGGGTATGCTTACTAGCATGAGTAACCTCATTAACAGGCTACTCCTATTAATAAGCACTACTGCCTGAAGAAGTGTTTGTAGACTTGGGCCCTAAACCGGCCACAACACAGCAACAATGGTGCAAGATCAGTGGATGTATTAATAACATTTATTATTTGAATCACGGAAGCAACCAGAAACTCCAGCAGCTTGGGCCCCATTGTTCTGAGCACTATACCTACACATAAAAATAGAAAAGTCTTTCCTTGATGAGGTTATAATCTGAAGTCCAGATCTTGCAAACCCTTAGGCACGTGCTTAACTTTACTCAGAGAAGCAATCCCAATGGTCAATGGGACCACTCAATGATGTAATGTTAAGCATGTGCCTAAAAATTTACAGGAACGGGGCCTAAACTAATCCAAGATTCAAGAAATAGGTGTAAAATGCAAACAGAAGGAGTGGGGGAGGGTAGCAGTGATAGGAACACGTGGTTATGTACAATAGTTATATGCACAATTTGCATTTTAAACCTTTTCTTTAATAGAGATATCAATAAACTGAAATATTATTGACATTAGCAATCCTTACTAACCACGTACCCCAGCCATTATTAGTTGATAATGCAATACTGATAGTTATTACATTTAGCAATTTGTTCTTCTGTTGTTTTTTTTGGGGGGGTGGGAAGAGGTTGGGGATATTGTCAAGAATGAAGGCCAGAGGTGGGAGTCTTAAGATTTTTTTTTTAAACTCACTGTTTGTGCGTTGTTTGCAGTGTTGTTGTAGCAAGTTGGTCCCAGGATACTATAGAGAAAAGGTGGATGAGGTAATATCTTTTATCTTATTGGACCAATTTCTGTTGGTGAAAAAGATAAGCTTTCAAGCTACACAAAGCTTGTCCTCTGGTCTTGGAAAGGTACTCAGTGTCACATCCGATGAAGTGAGCTGTAGCTCACGAAAGTTTACGCTCAAATAAATTTGTTAGTCTCTAAGGTGCCACAAGTACTCCTTTTCTTTTTGCGAATACAGACTAACACGGCTGCTACTCTGAAACAGCTCAATACAAGGTCAAATAGATAGTTTAGCATAAGTAGTTAGCACATATTCTAAGGGACCATTCAAGGTGAAATGATCCATTAACACCCATGTCATAGGACAAAAAGCATGGTTATTGGGCTACAGATTGTTATAATAAACCATAAATCCAGTGTCTTTATTATGACAATGATTTTTGCTGTGTTGACATACCCATGTCCCAGACCTGAGGAAGAAGGTGAAGGGAGTCCTGCAGAAGCAACATAATTCCCATGGAGGGAGGGAGCATTTCACATCACTCTCTAGTGATTTCTCCTCTGGCTAACGTATATAGTAAGAATGATTGCAGGCTATATGTCCGGTGCTCAGGATCCAGCAAGAGGACCACAGGATGCTAAGCATCTGTGGAAGGCAGACAGTGAAAGCAAAATAGAGGCTGTTTGGGGCCTCTGAAAGGGACTCAAAGATAGCCTCTTGCCAGATTTTTTAAAATGGCTTATAAAATACTGGGTACACCTTCCTGAACATGCATTCTTTTGCATAGATTTGTGGGCAGGTAAAAATGTATTTGAGCATGAAATACATTTGTGTTTGCAAAACTGCTCAAAAGATGCACCCATGCACAAGAATTTAGACATAGAAATTGCATCCATTATTCTGGAGAAAAGGCTGATATGATATCCCTTTGAAAATCTGGCCATTCAAATCCATTTTCACAGCAATGCAGGGTCTCACAGACATCTATAGGGTTTTGTGCACACACACCAACCGGGGAAGAGACGCCAAAGTTGCACCCTCTTTCCTATTGTGCATTCCCTCTTTATTTAATGTTTTTAACTGAGTTCTGTTTTTTTCTTCACTGTGAATGAAATCCTTGTCCCATGAGCAAAGCCTAAGTGAAAAGTTTCAGCCTGTAAATATTACCAGAGGCTGGATCATTCTTGCACTGGACCATTTCCTCTGCATTCTCTCTCCTGTCCTGGATGCCTTAGATTTGGATTGGCAGAATTTTGTGGTTGTATGAGACAGAAAAGAATTTTGCATCCCTTCTCCCTCCAAGTATTGCAAATGGGATTTACAAACGAATTGCAAAATTGTTAAGTGTGTTTCTATAAAGAGCTTTATAACCATTACATATCAGGGCACTTTGTATTTACAAAGTGTTTTTTTAAAATATCTGGCATTTTATTAAATAATAAATAGTTGCAAAACCCCAAAATAACTGCTTGTGGTGAGGCTCAACTGGTATTATTTTTTTTGCCAAAATATTATTTGCTTAAAAAAAAATCCATTGCTTTTGGAGCATGTCACTCCTTTTTGACTTTAAATGGGAAATGTAAGGGGGATTTTCATAGAACAAGAAGGGAAAAAGTGAAACTGTCATGGCTTACAAAAGCCATATTTAATTTAAAAAGATTTTCCCTATGTTCTGTGTGTTAACCAAGAGATGTGTGCAAATGCTTGAAAAGATCTGCAAGAGCATAGAACGCACTCAGTCCAAGCCAAGGCCCATCCTGCAAACATTCCCGTGAGTAATTTTACTCATGTGAGTAATTTGGTTGCAGTCAAAAGGGTGCTCAGTTGTGTAAGTGTTCAGGACTGAGCCTGCAAGTAGGCTCAGTAGCTGCTGACCCTGTGGAGACTTTACGGGTTATATGCCCTATTGCAATGAGGTAACTTCCCTTTAAGGTGAATTTTACCAAACATGGCAAAACAAGTCTAATTCCTTTCCAGGGGCAAGCTGGTTAATGAGGATGACTGAACACAATACCCTAGGTGTGGTCTTCCTACAGCTCTATGCCACCCTGCTCCTTGCTAATCCTAGTGTTTCAAATATGGAATGGTTTATAGGTGTATGAAGGTGATACCCTATGTACAGTTCTCTGTACAGACATAAAATTGTTTTGTGTAGCACCTTTCAAACAATCTGTATCCCAAAATACTCTCCAGAGTTATCTCCTAGAGATATTCTAAATAGTAGCCGAGGGAGAAATTAAGTAGTACAGGTAATGGTATAAAGAAATATTTTCAGCGGAGACTTGAAAAGAGATGAAGAGTCAGTGAGGCATAGACTGTACCAAACAGCCACCTCAACAGAGAAGAAGGATCTCACACCAGCTGTGACAAGAGCTTGTGGAAGGGCAGGGAAGAAAGCAGCACCTGATGAGCAGAGGGAGAGGGAAGGATCTAGACAGACAATGCCCTAAATTCTGTCCTTAGACCCTTGCATGCCTCTTTTGTTCAGTAAATGAAGGCTGTGTGTAAGGGTCTGAGGTCAGAATTTAGTTTTCTCACCCCTGTACACTGGCAAAAATCATGAGCACTCTGTTGACTTAAATTTACTAGTGAAAATGGGATTTGAAATCTGACCTCCCATCTGGGAAGTGGAAGAAGAATATGAAGGGTTTTAAAAAACAAGGAAGATAGATTTATACAGGATCCTGAAAGGAATGGCATACCTGTGGAGTGGAGGGCAGGGGTGATGTGGTAGCACTTCTTTTATCTATACATGAAGATGCAGAAGCAATAGTGTTTGTATGCTGAAACTGATGGGAAAATGCAATTACTAAATGTGACAAAGATGCCCCCTTCCCCGTGTCCCCTAAGAACTAGGATTATCAAAGATAGTTTCCCATGAGTGTCCAGTCTAAGAAAAACTCAGTTTCATATAAATTGCACTGGCCTCTCTCAGTTTATCCAAGTAAGGACAATGATAGAATTTTTTCAATCCCTTAAATAACGTGGAGGCTAAATGAAGCTTAACTAATGAAATGGTGAGACACCAATGAAAGTTTTTCTGGCATTTTTTTGTTTTGTTTTCTGTTATTATAATACCACACCTTTTGCCTTCTCCTTAGCCCATACATGACAATGCATTAAAAGAGATTTCATGACAAAAGTTACTTCAGGATTCACAATATGTTGCTATGGTGCATGCTGCTGAAGAGAATAAGCTAATGGGCTCTCTGCTTAATGTGATTAGAGCTATTATTGACATAATGCCAGGAAGACGCAAAACCATTAGCATTACACTACAGCTCACTTCAGCCTCTACTCAGATTTAGCATTTGATCCACAATTTTAATTTTGCTCTGCTCTATTCAGAGCTGCATTACACAAAATGCATAATTAAAAGCTGCTGTGATTCTCTCAACTTCTCAAATTAAAAACATAGCAAACATTTGCAGTTCTAATCCACTAGAAATTAATAAATCAAACATGGTCTTTTATCTGGATTCCTTGGTGCAATTCAGGCTGCATATTGGGAATATTTCACTGCGCAGCAGAGAGAACTGCAGTAAGAGCCACTGCTCAAAAGAAAGATCAGTCTCTAAAGCCTGCAATGCAATACACTGAGGACTTGGAGGGCAGCAGAATACTGATAGCCTTGTGATTTCCTAAAGTTAAATGGGGAGCTGTTTCTTTATACTATCTCACTATAAATCCTTTTAATTCATTTCCCTTTATTAGCTAACTTGGTCAGTGTACACTAGAGATGGGTAAACGAAGGGGTAGTTTTGATTTTGCAAACCCCTGTCTATCAGGTTTAGATTTTTCAACCAAATGCAGGAGGGATTTAGATCCTAATCAAAGGCATTATTTTACTCAAACTCCTGGTATCCCAAATCTTGTGATCTTATCTCAGCACCTTTCCCTGACAGCCAATAGGGTCCTATAGAGACATGAGGTGCTCCCATACTAATTTCAGCTCCCCAGTCTCAGATAGTCTAACCATTTAAGTGACGTATCTGAACCTTCTAGCAACACTGAGAATTGCTGAGAGTGATAGTTCAGTGCATTACAGTGCTGACCTGGTCAGAGCCTAGTTCAAAAGGATGCAATAGGACAGCAAACTAGAGAAGCATCCACTGGTGCAAGGAAGAACTGTGTGTGTAGTGTGAACCAACATCCACACTTTCACTGCTCTACTATTTGAGAATTTTTGTCTTATTTCCTTCACATAGTTTCCACTGGGCAAATGTTGGGGTTTTATCCTGGGCAAGTTTTCAGAAGATTCACTTCATTTTTACTTGTACATTTTTTTGGCTGTGTGTGTAAAAACTTCCATTCCTTCTGTGAAAAATATGTGAAATGAAATTAAGAATATGAGAATTACCATTCACACCCACTTAACAGCCTCTTTACACTGCCAGAGGGCATATGTGTAAATGAGAATCAGGCCCAATATGTAATTCTAAATGGCCTGATAATAATTTGGTTGAATGTTAAATGTGTATTTCTACAATATGCCATAAAGAGGTGTGTAATCTTTAAGATTTAGGCATAAATTGCAAATATACATGTATGCACAAGAACCCCAAATTGAATTAATGTAGTGGCACCTATGCTTGGTACATACAAAAGTGGAAATCTGACCCACTTGTGTGTGATAAGGAATTCAAAATTAAGGTTGAGAATCCATTTCTAAATTCTATCAGGATGTCCAAGTCTTGCTAATGATACAAAGCTCTTTCTAAAGGCCTCAGACCAGTGTTTAGAATTTACATGCAAATGAACTATAATAGCTTTGCCTAGCCAGATTATTTAAGGAGTGAACAAGGTTTCATCTTAATTCTCTAGATAATTTGTTTTAAACTAAACCTGTAGGGCCAAATTCTGTTCCCATTTTACTCTGATATAAATCTGGGTAGATTCTGACCTTGATATTACTCAAAATGTGTGTATCATTAATTCTTCTTGTTGCACAGATCAGAACTACAGTATTTCCCACCCTCATTGTTCATAGACAGCACAATTATAGGACATGCTATGTTTTTCTAAAATGAGTGTCATGATATTTTTCACAATTAAAAAAAATTTTAAACTTACTTTTGCTTATAATAATTTTGCTGGAAGCATCAAATTTCTGATCCTTCCTTTCTTTATTGAAAGTTTTCTCTCTTATGGGTGCACATTTGGCAAATTCCTATAGCGTTGCTGAAGAGTGCTGGGCTCCTGGTATTGATTTAATGGTGCGCGCGCGCGTGTGTGTTTTAAGAAAAAGACAATTAAAGCCTTTATTTTAGCATTTGTTTCTCCCACTTTACATACACACATAGGGGCCAGCACAAGCCTAAAGTAAATTTCTATCAAGTGGACAGACAAAAAATTGCTAATTTAAAGTTAAGGTTGCAGCAGTAGTACATATACCCATTAGAAAATATATGTATCAAGAATGTTACAGGTAATTAAGCATTAAAAAAAAAGTATGAAACTGATCAATTAAGGTATCAGAGATCAAAGACCCTTAACCTTTCATATGTTCTCCTTAAAAATGCACACATTTTCCGCCCATAAACTTAAGTTCACAAAGATTTCACTTGCATAATGACAGGTTTCAGAGTAGCAGCCGTGTTAGTCTGTATTCGCAAAAAGAAAAGGAGTACTTGTGGCACCTTAGAGACTAACAAATTTATTAGAGCATAAGCTTTCGTGAGCTACAGCTCACGATGAAGTTAGCTCACGAAAGCTTATGCTCTAATAAATTTGTTAGTCTCTAAGGTGCCACAAGTACTCCTTTTCTTTTTGCAGAGATTTCACTGTACAACTTTTTGATACAAGTCATTAGTGTGTGAAATTCTGGTCCCACTGATGTCAATGGGAATTTTGCCATTGACTTCAGTGGGGCCAGGATTTCACCCCATGTGCCTGGTCCTCTTTTCCTCTTGCTGACATAGGCCCTTACCATCCAAAAGCGAGTTTGTGTTCTTGGATCTACACTGACTACTAGCTGCTGGCATCCATGTGTTAGAATCATAGAATCATAGAATATCAGGGTTGGAAGGGACCCCAGAAGGTCATCTAGTCCAACCCCCTGCTCAAAGCAGGACCAAGTCCCAGTTAAATCATCCCAGCCAGGGCTTTGTCAAGCCTGACCTTAAAAACCTCTAAGGAAGGAGATTCTACCACCTCCCTAGGTAACGCATTCCAGTGTTTCACCACCCTCTTAGTGAAAAAGTTTTTCCTAATATCCAATCTAAACCTCCCCCATTGCAACTTGAGACCATTACTCCTCGTTCTGTCATCTGCTACCATTGAGAACAGTCTAGAGCCATCCTCTTTGAAACCCCCTTTCAGGTAGTTGAAAGCAGCTATCAAATCCCCCCTCATTCTTCTCTTCTGCAGACTAAACAATCCCAGCTCCCTCAGCCTCTCCTCATAAGTCATGTGCTCTAGACCCCTAATCATTTTCGTTGCCCTTCGTTGTACTCTTTCCAATTTATCCACATCCTTCCTGTAGTGTGGGGCCCAAAACTGGACACAGTACTCCAGATGAGGCCTCACCAGTGTCGAATAGAGGGGAACGATCACGTCCCTCGATCTGCTCGCTATGCCCCTACTTATACATCCCAAAATGCCATTGGCCTTCTTGGCAACAAGGGCACACTGCTGACTCATATCCAGCTTCTCGTCCACTGTCACCCCTAGGTCCTTTTCCGCAGAACTGCTGCCGAGCCATTCGGTCCCTAGTCTGTAGCGGTGCATTGGATTCTTCCATCCTAAGTGCAGGACCCTGCACTTATCCTTATTGAACCTCATTAGATTTCTTTTGGCCCAATCCTCCAATTTGTCTAGGTCCTTCTGTATCCTATCCCTCCCCTCCAGCGTATCTACCACTCCTCCCAGTTTAGTATCATCCGCAAATTTGCTGAGAGTGCAATCCACACCATCCTCCAGATCATTTATGAAGATATTGAACAAAACGGGCCCCAGGACCGACCCCTGGGGCACTCCACTTGACACCGGCTGCCAACTAGACATGGAGCCATTGATCACTACCCGTTGAGCCCGACAATCTAGCCAGCTTTCTACCCACCTTATAGTGCATTCATCCAGCCCATACTTCCTTAACTTGCTGACAAGAATGCTGTGGGAGACCGTGTCAAAAGCTTTGCTAAAGTCAAGAAACAATACATCCACTGCTTTCCCTTCATCCACAGAACCAGTAATCTCATCATAAAAGGCGATTAGATTAGTCAGGCATGACCTTCCCTTGGTGAATCCATGCTGACTGTTCCTGATCACTTTCCTCTCCTCTAAGTGCTTCAGGATTGATTCTTTGAGGACCTGCTCCATGATTTTTCCAGGGACTGAGGTGAGGCTGACCGGCCTGTAGTTCCCAGGATCCTCCTTCTTCCCTTTTTTAAAGATGGGCACTACATTAGCCTTTTTCCAGTCATCCGGGACTTCCCCCGTTCGCCACGAGTTTTCAAAGATAATGGCCAAGGGCTCTGCAATCACAGCCGCCAATTCCTTCAGCACTCTCGGATGCAATTCGTCCGGCCCCATGGACTTGTGCACGTCCAGCTTTTCTAAATAGTCCCTAACCACCTCTATCTCTACAGAGGGCTGGCCATCTCTTCCCCATTTTGTGTTGCCCAGCACAGCAGTCTGGGAGCTGACCTTGTTAGTGAAAACAGAGGCAAAAAAAGCATTGAGTACATTAGCTTTTTCCACATCCTCTGTCACTAGCTTGCCTTCCTCATTCAGTAAGGGGCCCACACTTTCCTTGGCTTTCTTCTTGTTGCCAACATACCTGAAGAAACCCTTCTTGTTACTCTTGACATCTCTTGCTAGCTGCAGCTCCAGGTGCGATTTGGCCCTCCTGATATCTTTCCTACATGCCCGAGCAATATTTTTATACTCTTCCCTGGTCATATGTCCAACCTTCCACTTCTTGTAAGCTTCTTTTTTATGTTTAAGATCCGCTAGGATTTCACCATTAAGCCAAGCTGGTCGCCTGCCATATTTACTATTCTTTCGACTCATCGGGATGGTTTGTCCCTGTAACCTCAACAGGGATTCCTTGAAATACAGCCAGCTCTCCTGGACTCCCTTCCCTTTCATGTTAGTCCCCCAGGGGATCCTGGCCATCTGTTCCCTGAGGGAGTCAAAGTCTGCTTTCCTGAAGTCCAGGGTCCGTATCCTGCTGCTTACCTTTCTTCCCTGCGTCAGGATCCTGAACTCAACCAACTCATGGTCACTGCCTCCCAGATTCCCATCCACTTTTGCTTCCCCCACTAATTCTACCCGGTTTGTGAGCAGCAGGTCGAGAAAAGCGCTCCCCCTAGTTGGCTCCCCTAGCACTTGCACCAGGAAATTGTCCCCTACGCTTTCCAAAAACTTCCTGGATTGTCTATGCACCGCTGTATTGCTCTCCCAGCAGATATCAGGAAAATTAAAGTCACCCATGAGAATCAGGGCATGCGATCTAGTAGCTTCCGTGAGTTGCCGGAAGAAAGCCTCATCCACCTCATCCCCCTGGTCCGGTGGTCTATAGCAGACTCCCACCATGACATCACTCTTGTTGCACACACTTCTAAACTTAATCCAGAGACACTCAGGTTTTTCCACAGTTTCGTACCGGAGCTCTGAGCAGTCATACTGCTCCCTTACATACAGTGCTACTCCCCCACCTTTTCTGCCCTGCCTGTCCTTCCTGAACAGTTTATAACCATCCATGACTGTACTCCAGTCATGTGAGTTATCCCACCAAGTCTCTGTTATTCCAAGTCTCTGTTAATCCAACCAACTTGTTGCTATCAAGTCCAGCGTATACTGGGCATACTGTTCTAAATTCAGTAAGTAGTCTTGAGGACTTCATAAGTACTGTATGCCCTAGGTCAGCTGGGAAGTAATGCAGATCAGGGATCAGAGATTTGGCTCTGAGAGAGGAGTGATAACATGGAGTCCGGGGAGACTAGTCAGCATTCACACTTTTCTGTGTTCTGTGTAAATCTAGTATTTACAAGAATCAGTTCTTCTACAAGATTTCCCCGTTCACACCCTTTTTCCATGTCAAAAGCTTACATACAAGTTTTTTCTCATTGGTTTTTGAAAGCAAAATTTTTATACAATGAAGATTTTCTGGTGACATATTTTTCCCCAGTTGCTTTCGTGATGGTGACCCATGTATTACTTAGGAATTTTGCTAATATTATTTTTAAATGGCTTGAAAAATAGTCTGTGTACAAAATTCTGATGAAAACTATTCAACAGGTGATATCTTGAGTTAGGTTTTCAAAATACAGATACTCAAACATTAGAGATGTTGCTGTTGCAAACATTAAAAACAAAAACAAAAAAAGACCCAAGTCACTTTCAAATCTCCCCAGATGAAAAATATTTAATCAAATTCCTTAAAGCGATCAGATCAAATTCTGCTTCACCCAGGAAAAGTAACATTATTTTCAAAACATTACTATTTCCCCCTATAGTTACAAGGGAACTGGAGAGTGAAAAAATGGCTTCACAATATAATATTGGTTGCAACCTCAGCTATGGAGAGACTACTGGACTTCATAATCAAAGAACCTTCTGTGGTTTATAGTGCTGGCCCAAGATTCAAAGATGGAGATAAAGATAGTTTTCTCCGTGAGGATGCATGGCATCACAGAATGTTGTAGTAAGCTCCTTCTTCAGGTCTGGTTGATATTTGTGTAAGAGTGATGAAGTAAAAGGATGTGTGCCAAATGTATTTACCTTTACTCCAACAACAACTTTTACCATCATTACAGTCCATTTCCTTACCAGTACTGAATTAATGGATTTGGATAACTCTTCTGCCAAATGTACTGTACAAAACCAATTAAAGAAATCTTAAAAGATCAAAAGCATCTCATGGTCCCAGTGTGTCTGTACCAATTGGCTGACCCTGTAGCTAATAAACATTTTAAGAGTAAAGCAATGAAAACAAAAACGAGTGTGATCTCTGGAATAGAATACCACCGCCAGTAAGCACCGCAGAGATATTTATGTTGAAATCATGTCTCATGTCAGATTCATAGCAGAGCAATCTTTCTCCCCTCCCTCACTTCACTGAAGTGATGAGCTTAAAGCTGAGGTAATGATCAGCCCAGAAAAAGGACCGAGGTTGTCTTTCTGCCTTCCACACCATTCCTCCACTGAGAGTGCCAAAGTATCTGAAATGTAGGCAGCCTGGAGGCTTATCAACACTGGAAAAGTCAAAGAAATAGTTTGTCGTATCAGCCCTTGACTGAGAGCTTAAAGCTAAATCAATTCTCCTTCATTTTCACATATGGATAAATTAAATATCACTTCAGCATAAAGTGAATGATAAAATAAATTAACAATTGAATAAGTAATATAAATGAAGTAAATTTAATAATTAAGTCTGTTATCTTCTTAGGTTGAACTCCTGCACTTACAACTCCTATTCTCTTCAATGGGAGCTACCTGCATGGACTAACTGCAGGATAAGGCCCTAACCCTGAGTAAAAAAAACTTTGCAGTCATTTTTTTAAAACAAGTTGGCAATACCAGTGATTTACAAACTCCTTATTTCTCATCCTTCTTTTTACTTTGCCTCTCCAGAGTTCATTTTTTCCCTTGCAATTTTACATTTGTTGAAAAATTTGCACTTACTTCTCCAGACTTGTGCTGATCTTATCTCTGTCAAGGTAAATTGAAGCTTGTCTTCACTCACCACTCTACCCTCAGCCTTAGCCCAGACCTGAGCCTTCCTAAATGTATTTAAGGCACAAGAATATTGTGAAAAGAAAAAGTCATGTGGTCAGTCAGATGAAGCATAAAGCAGAGGCAACAGGTAGTAGGGGTATTACAGTAGCTGACTTATGGTATATTTCCACCAAAACTCCATCCAACACTGATTTCCTTACACAGACTTAACTTTCTTTACTTGGTTTTAAACCTTTGCTTCTTCAAGGCACAAGTGATAGTCTGAGTCTCATCTCACTTACAGATGTGTAATTTAATAAGAGTTGCTCTTGATTTACACCTCTGCAAGTAGATGAGAATCAGGTCCAAGACATGTTCAACATGAACAGGAAAACTCACCAGCAGCCACACACCAAAACTCAGTACACACAGTCAGCAAGGTGTTAACCTGCAGTCTTTTTTCTAGATAATCTATCACTTAATTTCCGATTTTATTCTTCAGTGAACACAGAATGTTCACCCTAAAAACATTTTAAAATGAAAAGACTGTTACATGCAGTAAGAATAGATCATCTAATGTACAATTGCTTATTAGCTGAGGAAGTGTGTGACCTAAATTAACCACATGAATGCTGGTGGAGTACATTGGAGTACCTCACAGGGATCTCAGTGGGTTTTTGTGTGTGATCAAGAATGAAATAACTATGTTATGTATTCCATTGCATCCATGTCTCCCATTGCAAAAGGGACTTTTCAGTTCAGAATAAAGAGAGGAAGCACAATACTGATGCTAGTGAGTGGCTGAGCAGGGTAAGATTAAGGGCTCAGATGAAGACAAAGGGATGTGTTTTCATCCCACTGCATGGGGAAATATATAATGGGAGGGATATATGTGTATGTGTAATTCCTCATGCACTACCATCAGAAATTGTCCTATTACAGTACTTGATGCGTATGAAATTGCCCTAAAATCTCCCTATGTAAAGCTAAATGCTTGTATAACAAAAGTGGAAGCAGAGAGTATTCTTGGCATCCAAGAATGGCAAAAGGAAGTTCAACAAACAATTACCTCACATGCACAAAGGCAATTTTTACAAATACAAGTTTTATTACTCTAATCACAACTTCAAACCTTGTTTGCATGCTTCTGCAGAGGAGAAGCGAATGTTCAGTGTTCATGAAGGATGGCAGTAAGGGGAGAGTAACAGGGCCAGGCACAGGGTCTGATTCTGATCTCACATACTAACTCAGTAAAGTCAGTGGAGTTGCAATGGTTTAAAACCAGTAACAAGTCTGCCTGGAAACAGGCCCACAGCATGGGTCAATGCCATGCACAGCCCGTACAGCTCTGCCAAGGAATTTCTATCTTGACCTGCGGAATATCCTAGTTGCTGCTGTTCGCCAGCTACAAGGCTCCCCTCAGAAGACACTGTCAATCATGCCAGTGAAAATGCATGTTTTTCATGATGACCACATGACAAACACCTCTCATTTTCAAATAATAATCTTAAACAGGTTTACATCTAGTTCTCCCCAGGGGCTTACAGACAGCCCTCCAATGTGAAGCAAACACTTACCAGCAACCACATACCACACAACAAAAAACACTAACCCAAGAACCTATCTTTGCAACAAAGCCAGTTGCCAACTCTATCTGCATATCTATTCAAGAGACACCATCATAGGACCCCATCACATCAGCCACACTATCAGAGGCTCGTTCACCTGTACATCTACCAATGTGATATATGCCATCCTGTGCCAGCAATGCCCCTCTGCCATGTACATTGGCCAAACCGGACAGTCTCTACGCAAAAGAATAAATGGACACAAATCAGATGTCAAGAATTATAACATTCAAAAACCAGTCAGAGAACACTTCAACCTCCCTGGTCACTCAATTACGACCTAAAAGTCACAATTATTCAACAAAAAAACATAAAAAAACAGACTCCAATGAGAAACTGAAGAATTGGAATTAATTTGCAAACTGGACATCATTAAATTAGGCTTGAATAAAGACCGGGAGTGGATGAGTCATTACACAAACTAAAAATTTCCCCATGCTAATTTTCCCCCAACTGTTACTCATACATTCTTGTCAACTGTTTGAAATGGGCCATCCTGATTATCACTACAAAAGTTTTTTTTCTCCTGCTGGTAACAGTCCACCTTAATTGATTAATCTTGTTAGCGTTGGTATGGCAACCCCCATTTTTTCATGTTCTGTGTGTATATTTATACACATATATCTCTTCCTACTGTATTTTCCACTGCATGCATCTGATGAAGTGGGCTTTAGCCCATGAAAGCTTATGCGCAAATAAATTTTAGTCTCTAATATGCCACAAATACTCCTCGTTTTTTATGAATCTAGAAGTAGTTAGAACAAGTTTATTATAAAGGAGACCAAAACGAGGGTAAAAAATATGAAGATAAACAAATCAATACGATACTGTCTATCAGGGTATGTTTATAAAAAGCTATTTATTTATATTTAAGCTCCTAGCACATTTTTGGTGCTATATGAACTAACAGGGCCAGATTCTGCCTGCTTTACTCGTGTTGATAGTACCTTCCTTGTCAAAAAGCACCACGGAATTCAATGGACTCACTGCCACAGTAAGAACCCACACAACGTGAAAAGAGGGGGCAGAAGCTGGTCCACAAAAATAATAATGAACGAAGATACAAATGGATACTTGTCTTGAGTATTTACTTATTGGTATTTAAATTTAGTTATGCCGTTAAGGGCTAGGCAATTAAATATAGTTGTACAGCTCCTAGCCTCTGTGGGGCTGCAATTCTGACTCTGGGTCTCCAGATATTACCACAATTCAACTAACAAATAATCACAGTATGCAAATTAATCAAAATAAACAATCATTTACACAGTTTTAACCAAGTAAATATCAGTTTCTGGGATCAGCCCTAAAACCACCATAAATTGAGGACTTAAAAAAAGAAGAATAAAAGAACAAAAAAAAAAAGCTGCCAAAAAGCAAAGTTAAATATTGTTCAACACACCCTCATACAAGAGAGGATATCATAAGCAATATCTTGATTGAATAAAAATTGACAAAACTGTGATGCATCCATTACACCAGAAGCAGGAGAGTGTTCAGTTTGTAAGAAAAATCACAATAGCTTTAGCTTTAGATGGATATTTACTCAGTTAATAATATAGAATATGCAGGTCAGAGCAACATGGTGTACAGTATCTACCTGTTACTACTCTGGAACAGTTTGAATGACCAAAAACAATACTGAAAATATGGTGTTATGTGATGATAATAATAATAATATAACCATAAAATTATTAATAATCACTAACCGCCTGGGCTTTAACAAGTTCTTCTGCAGAGTATCCCAATGAAGTGAGCTCTGGACTGACCTGAGAATAGCACCCTTATCGCTTTCACAGTCCCCTTTATCTTTTATTCATTAATGCAAGCAAATGGGGAGTGACATGAAATTTTAGTGGATGCAGAACCCTATGCTCTTTGGACAGTTTATGGGATTTGCTACTTCTGCGATGGTTTGGACATTTAAAAAAAAAGACAAAAAGCATGCTCAGAAGAACAAAGTAACATATTTACTGCTGGCTGTTAAATTACATCCTTCAAGTTATAGCTAATGTGCTTTCCAATACGGGAACATTACCAAGGGGTCAGCATTACAGCATTAAAATTTTAGACACCAGTGCTCTCAGGAGCAGTCTATGGTCTTACAAGCAAAGGAACACAAATAGAATGATGGAGTCACTGAACCACAAACAGTAGTTTTTAAGTGAAAAGTCATGCAAAGGTACAAGGGCCTCAGGTCTCTGGTGTAACAGGTACATCTATGTCTTCCTGTCAGCTTACTCAAGTGCTATTAAAGACTGATCCATCCATCTGAGTGGGCCCATTTGCTCCTTGCAGGTACAAATGGGTATTTGCTGTACATATGCGATTACACACTCACTTCCTCTGCCCCATGCTAACAGCATGTAAAACAAAAAAGCGCCATTTTATATACACAAAGGCACTTATCTGGGGCCCATGGGCTCTGAATACAAAGCACTCTGGATGGATTGATGGTAGTGAGGTGGGGACACAACAGGAAATGGACAACTGTGCATTTTCCCAGGTTAATAGTATAACGATTCTTTGTTACTTGTGCATTTCACTAGCTCATGCCACCGATTCCTCCAAAGCAGAGAAACAAGCTACAGTGGGAAAACAACCAGCTTTTGTACAGCCAAAGGCAACCAACAGAGCATAAATTGTCGGAAGAGTATGCTGAATTTTGGGATTTTGTCCCAAATTACTATTATCTTCTTATCTACTGTTTATCTTATTGTTTTCTTAAGCCTACAACATTCAAAATGCTTCTTTTGCTCAGCATAGGATGAGAGACGTGAAATTCTTTTAGCGAAGGCTAACTGTATCCATGACTTCCCAGATTATAAATAAATAAAAATAATGCATTTAAAAATAATTAGCAATGGGTTAGGTGCCATGTCATAAAAATAAAGGGAAGGGTAACCACCTTTTTTTATACAGTGCTATAAAATCCCTCCTGGCCAGAGGCAAAGCCCTTTCACCTGTAAAGGGTTAAGAAGCTAAGATAACTTTGCTGGCACCTGACCAAAATGACCACTGAGGAGACAAGATATTTTCAAATCAGGAATGGGGTGGGGGGAGGAAACAAAGGGTCTGTCTGTCTGTGTGAGGTTTTTGCCAGGAACAGATCAGGAATGCAGACTCAGAACTTCTGTAAAGTTAGTAAGTAATCTAGCTAGAAATGCGTTAGATTTCCTTTTGTTTAATGGCTGGTAAAATACATTGTGCTGAATGGAATGTATATTCCTGTTTTTGTGTCTTTTTGTAACTTAAGGTTTTGCCTAGAGGGATTCTCTATGTTTTGAATCTGATTACCCTGTAAGGTATTTACTATCCTGATTTTACAGAGGTGATTCTCTTACCTTTTCTTTAATTAAAATTCTTCTTTTAAGAACCTGATTGATTTTTCATTGTTCTTAAGATCCAAGGTTTTGGGTCTGTGTTCACCTGTACAAATTGGTGAGGATTTTTATTAAGTCTTCCCCAGGAAAGGGGGTGTAGGGCTTGGGGGGATGTTTTGGGGGAAGACATCTCCAAGTGGGCTCTTTCCCTGTTCTTTTTTTAACACGCTTGGTGGTGGCAGCATAGAGCTCAAGGACAAGGCAAAGTTTGTACCTTGGAGAAGTTTTTAACCTGGTAAGAATAAGCTTAGGGGGTCTTTCATGAAAGTCCCCACATCTGTACCCTAGAGTTCAGAGTGGGGAAGGAACCTTGACATGCCACATACACGGGATGGAGTTCTCCAGCCACAAACCTCTGGAGACCTGGATTTGAATTGCATGCACCATGGCAGGTGGAGTGAGTTTTACTGCTTGTATGAGCTCGGGGGCCTGGAAAATATAGAAAAAATAATTCACAAAACACCCACCCCAACCCTCTCCTCCCTCTTTTTTTTTTTTCCAAACATATTATTTTTCTCTCAACAAAATTAAACTAAACTGAAAGGCATTGGGTCTGTTAGAATTACACTCTCTCTAAAGAGTAGTGGCCTCACATGCGAAGGGCCAGGCTAGCATTTTAAATGGAAGGGCCTTTTACAGACTTCTTTGGACACAGAGAGAGAATCTTTCCCCACTATCCCTTCAGACACATTCATTATTTCAATGTAACTTCAGTGTGAAAGACACTTTCAGAAATATTTGAGCATCCCTCTACCAGCATTACCACTGTTCTCCCACAGGCTGCTATTAACAGAAAGAGTAGTGTAAGCTCATAATTTGTGCCTTTTATGCCCCTCTGTGGCCTATCCTCTGAATAGTCAGGTAGTCTTCAACATTGGAATTTGGCCTTGTGTTAAATTTTGAACAGTATCTGCCATTTTACACCTCAGAGCTCAGAGAAGGTAGTTGGTGTACAGATGTGACAGAATGTTTCTATTCCACAAAAAAGCTCCCTGTTTTTGACACACTGGAAAATGTACAGCCAGAGAGGGCTTGAGGCAAAGATGCCACATCAGCCTTACATCTGTCTGCTTTCATTTGTCTACAACTGTGCTTATAGATAAAACAAGTCTTCCAGATGTCATCACAAGCAGAGCTCATATGCTGACTTTACTGAGACACTATTGCTTGCTGCCAGAATAACAGAGTTGTAAAACTAAAATATTTAAACTGCGCTACTCAACACAACTTTGAATGTCACACAGGATCTCATTTCAGGATTAATTAATGTACACCCCAATAAAATAATCATGTGTTTTTAAAAAACAGAGCTAGCTGGCATATACTGTATTCAGCTTTTTTTTTTTTTTTTTTAAAATAACTGTTCTGATGGAATACAGTAGAACTGAACAAGTTGCCCATAAGGGAACAACATATATATTTCCCATATGTCTGGGAAGAAATACTGCACATGGTGCAGTATATGTGGTTATTTTTTGTATATTTCAAATTAAAAGTTTGTCTATTGTGTGCTGCAAGGATTATTTGTTATTGAAAACTAAAACAGGTATCAACTAGAAATGTATTTCAGTCTACAGTGGTTGCCATAAAAATTTTTACAATTGTCCTTGGCAAATAATTAATGTTACTGTAGAATTCATGGATTTCTCTATACGTATGAATAGTACAGTGAATTATTACAATGGCAAATCTGTAAAAACTTTCTTAGTGACCATTGTATTATAGATGATAGATGGCACTTAGGTGAAGTTGGTAAGATACTTTCTATTAGAAGACTGAGTTTTTAACTTCCTCCTGCTTTCAGGAGGGAGGGGGGCTCTTTTCCACCTGACATTTTATATATGTAGTCTTGAGCCTTTGGAATTTTTTTTTTAAAGTTTCACGTTAATCAGAAAAGGCATTTTTGAGATACAGGACTTTGAAAACATCTGGTTTTCACTTTTGGAAATCTTATGGTTCTTTATAGAGTCATACTTAAAAAAAAGCAGTTTTGCCTAGACACTTTAGATTTGTTTCATTCATTTGTCCTGAATGAGAATTAGTTCATAGGACTGTTTTATTCAAGGTTAGACTGAAAATGCTAATTTTTTCACTATGACAAACTGAATTCTTGAAAGCTGTGTCAGATTTTTGGGATGTAAACTACTTGAGAGGTCTTCAGGAGCTTACAAACAACTG
This sequence comes from Dermochelys coriacea, assembly GCF_009764565.3. Taxonomy (NCBI): domain Eukaryota; kingdom Metazoa; phylum Chordata; order Testudines; family Dermochelyidae; genus Dermochelys; species Dermochelys coriacea. Next base: position 111,477,230 of record NC_050072.1, read on the forward strand.
CTGATGTAGCATTTATAAGCTCTGCAGGGCAAATAGCTTTGGTGCAAGAATTTAACTTTCAAAGATGCATTGAGCAGACCTTGTAAACACTAGGAGCCAAATAACTTCTGTTAAAGAAATCGTCGAAGCTCTGAGAACTTACAAAGTCTGCTCAGGTGTAACCTGACTTTTATAAGGTTCACAATCCCAAATGTAGGAGAGCTGTAAAGCGTTTGTAGTGGCTGTTGCAGAGCTTACAAGGTAAGAGGATGGTAACATCTTGTTGACTGCTGAAGACTTCTTTCAACTGTTACAAGGTTGTGCCTGAACTTAGAAAAGACTGGCTGCATCTGCAGAATTGGTAAGCTCTGTAGACAAAACCTACACTCCTATAAACTTTGTTGGACAAGTAACGGCAACTCAGAAGAACTTGTAAATTTGCTGAAATACCTATGGAGCTCATATGTTCCATTAATCAAATACTGTAGCTCCCTACTGGGGAACATACACTCTCATGTGGAGCATCTCAATTTTGAGGGGAATAATGGGGGAAAATTAGACCAGGTTTACACTAAAAAACAGGGTACATTGCTCAGGGGTCTGAAAAATCTACACCACTAAGCAAAAAAGTTATGCTGGTGTAGACAGCACTAGATCAACGGACAAATTCTTCCCTCAGCCTAGCTACCACCTCTTTGGGGGGTGGATTAATCACAGCGATGGGAGAAACCCTCCCACTGTTGTAGAGAGTGTCTATGCTGAAGCACTACAGTGGTGCAGCTGTGCTACTGTAGAGTTTCTAATGAAGAGAGCATTAATGAATTATTAAACTCATTTTGCCTGATCCTCACTCCACACTTCAGGGTATGAGGTTTTCAGGTACCAAGTTACACACTCATAATCAACACACTTTTTGTGCACTGCATTTGATCAAATAGATTAAAGTAACACTTTGGCCTCTGTGCACAATTTTTCTTCCAACAGTACTCTGAACATGCAACCTCACATTGTAATTTAAAGCTACAGTACAAACATGGATATGGTTACAGACTGTAGTAACAGAAGGATTTACTGAGCTTTCAAAGGTATCTGCGTGCATTAAGCTTTATAACACCTGCTAGCCTCTCTCTCCCCAGCTAATAGTTTTCAAACTTTATTTTTAGGGAGTACTATAATCCCAGGGGCTACATATAGCTAAGCGCTGAGTTCAATCCCTGGTCTGCTTTAAAACCAAATATTAAATTTTATTTTTTTAAATTTAGTTCTTCTCCTCTCTTGGCAATTGCTTGGGAAACATAAACATAAGTTAGCTCGGAGTGTGTGCTGTGCCCCACTCACAACCATGGAGTAGGGAGAGTGGAACGGGAGCCAGGTCATTAGTGAATATCCCTTTATGCATAAATGAAAGAGAGGAAATCAGCGATGATTTGGGCACATCTCCCCTAAGAAGGTGCCACTGTTGGTAGGGAAAGGCCAGGCACATGTCCAGAGGGACAGTGTTAAGGCACATGCCCCCAGCAGGAACTGGGACTATTACATTCTCTACTGTGATAACAGATGCAGAGTAACATTTTCAGAAGTGCCCAGATGACTTAGGAACCTAAGTCCCACCATAAATCCCATTGAATTTCAATCACATGTAGGCTCCTAAGCGCCTATGTCACATCTGAAAATGGTACTTAGGCTCCTAAATCTCTGAGGTGTTTCTGAAAATTTTAGCCAGAGCCTTATTTGCATGTCCTTTCACGAGCAATGTCCAGTGGAATTTTCTGAATACGATTTTAAAATCCATATATAAAAATATCATTGCAAGAAAACTGATCTTATGTTTTTTTAACACAAAAGAGAAATGGAAAGAGAAGAAATGCCACTTGTAGATTCTACCTCAAGGGTTTATATAGGATTGTGCAATGAACTTCATGCTTCTCTTGGCACACAGACCAGAAATGGCTGGCATGCTTACATTTGCTTGTTGTTTTGTGGCATAGTCCTTAGCTGTCAGAGTGAGCTCCTCCTGACCCACTTGATCCTGACCAAGGACATACAGCCAAGCGGGCTTTTCAAGTATCCTAAGCCAGTGGTTCTCAAACTTTTGTACTGGTGACCCCTTTTGCATAGCAAGCCTCTGAGTGGACCCCCTTATAAATTAAAAACACTTTTTAATATATTAATACCATTATACATGCTGGAGGCAAAGTGGGGTTTGGAGTGGAGGCTGACAGCTCACGACCCCCCATGTAATAACCTTACGACCCCCTGAAGGGTCCCGATCCCCAGTTTGAGAACCCCTGCCCTAAGCAGTTAAGTTAAATCTACCAAAATTGCATTTCGAGGCTTTCACTGAGCTCTTTCTTTTCAGGTACCATTCCTATCCTGAAATGAAGAATTCATTACACACACATGCCCCTACTAGATCATCAGGAACAGTTGCACTACTGAAATAGCTCTGCAGCTGAGAGCTTAGTCAGAGGCTGTATCGCCACTAACTAATGTAGTGTGCATTCTCTGGGAGACTAAACTTCTGATCTAAAAGTACAAGAGCCCCCCTGGTTACACTTACGGCACCATATTGGTGGTAACACATTCATGGACTGTCTTATCCTGTAGGTTTCAGTGGTTTATCTTTCAGTCATACATCTGCTGGCTTGTGTTCTATGAATGAGTGTCTGTAAAAATATAAAGGTGTGCTCTGTAGTTTCACTGAGATTTTTGTAGAAAGGGCAAGTCAATCTTGGAACCAAGCTGGCTTTTCTCTGTATCTTGTCTGAACATTCCCATCTTTTCTGGAGCTGATTTTGCTTAAACTCTTTGAAAATAAATCATTCCCCAAAGCACTCAAGATTTCCCTGAAGACCTTGACTGGTTTCCTGCTTCATAGGCTTCCACTCTTGTGCTGTACAGCTAATGCATTTTCAGGATGTTTGCTCTGATGCAAAGCTAACTTAGAAGTAAAAATAAACTACCAACATAATGTTAACAGTATACTATGCCTTTGCCAGGCTAACAATGTCAAATGCTGAAGTTATATCAACAGAGTTGGTGCTACTTCTGTAACACCCTCTTCTGTAACCACTTTTTCTGTTTCAGAGGAGAAAAATGGATTAAGAAGACCAGAATGATGATCATCCGGTCACTTATAAACACTAAGACTTAATTTCCTTCCATGAAGGAAGAATAAAAACAGTGATTCCAAATTTATGGGAGAAAGTGATGCTACTCCACTTACAACCTGGATACATTTTCAGCTTGGTGCATGATGCCGGAGGCATGCAGTTCTATATTCCCCACACACCACCCTGTTTATCTTCCTGTGGATATTGTTATTTTAAAGGAGACATGCTTTAACTTGTTTTCAGGGATGTCTATCTTTTGGTATTCATCAGACTCCAACAAATTCTTACCAACATTCAAATATATCAAGGTTTTGAAAAGCTTAATATTCAGAAAAAAAAGGGATTTTTTTCTTTTAGAACCCTCTTATTTTAACCTATGAGAGATGCAACTTGCTGATTAACCCGATCATCATCAATTTTAGCATACATTAACTTAATATAAAGGAAATGACATACCGGCCAGGGCATTCAAGTTACTGGAGTGTTAGTACTGCATACTGTGAACCTACAAGCCCACCAAGTTTTCCTGTAGGTCTGTATTAGAACACAATTTCATTTAAAAAAATAACCCAATTTAACAATTCAGAAGTTCTCATGTATGTTTTATAAAAATGTATGAGACCTCTAAAAACCACGGAGAGCCACAACTTTGAGCTGGCTCATTTGTTTCCATTTTATTACAGAACTGCATGGTGGGCATCAAGCTCTTCACTAAAAGTAGAACATTAAATCTTTATTCTAATCTTTTTAGCAGAATGATATTAATAGTTTAATATTATTTTGTCTGACTGATAAAATACCACTCAAATAAGAGCTAAGAGATCACTGAACCCTGGGAGAGTCCTCTGCGGGACAGTGGGGAGAGGAGAGGTGAAGGGGGGTAAAGAGCATTACTTCAAGGTATCTTCAAAAATAACACTTCCTCTTTCTTGTCAGGTGCGGTTACTATATTCTACTTATATCTCATTCTCTAGTTTGGGCTCCTACTTCATACTTTCTCTGAAATGCTGCTGTATAGAAATAAATCATATTATATTGATATCTTTTATTTTGTACAAGCTGGGTTTTATTTGGGGGGGGCCCTAATGAGATTATTGACAACTTTACAAAACCTCTTCCCCTTCTTTTTGGGCATGACTTTGTGCGAAGCAAAATGGTTGTGAGCAATGGAAACTTTACTTATAGGAGTACATTATAGCCTTATCCTAGAGGCAACAAACATTATTCATCTCAGGGTTTTCTATGCCGCTCACCACTTCAGCATGTAAACACTCAGATATTCTTGGGAGATCCTGGCAGCGGGAAGGAAGAGGATGAGCTTGGAAGCAAGGGGTAACTCTTTCTGAGCTTGTTGCATTTCATACCAATCCAGTTTACTACTCCAATAGTAACTAGCTGAACAGAACCTCTACACTGAATAGCATGCCCAGCTCAGTACTCACGGATTTAAATGAAATGGAATAAAGCCCCCAAACTCACAAAGCAAAGTGAAAAGGGGGAAGGGAGGGTTCAACAAAGAGATACAAATGGGATCTGCACACCGATGTATGTTCCTCTGCCAGACCTGTTACTTGCAGTACCCTACTAATCAAGCAGGCCCTACTTATAATTGAGATCAAAATGTTTTGGGGTTTTTTCCCTTTAAATAAAAGATGCTGCACACAAAGATTTACTACGAACTTGTGTTCTTTTACTCTCATTGCATTGTAGCAACTCCAAGGAGCTTAAGGGACAGGGAAAGCAGGAGCTCATGGCGAGTTAATTTGTGTAGGATGCAGTTTACTTTGTAAACCACATGAGTTAGTGTCAGCATCTGCCATGGATGAAACCTTCCCTTTCTAATGCTTACATAATGCTTGATGATTTCTCCACCCTTCCCCCCATCTTTTCTTGGTATTAGCATGGTGTCGTTTTGATAACTTCATGCACAACAAAATCCTTTTGGTTGTTTTGTAGCACTTCATAGGCTAAATGCTTCACTCAGAGAGCTAGAACGTTTATTGGAATCCACACCATTTTAGAATCGATTTCAATATCCTCAAAACTGCTTGACTTTAACCAAATTCGTTTATATAACTGCATGTTCATGGCTGTGGGAGGGGCTAGCAGGTCTACATTGCTTACATATGGTCAGAGATCAACCAATACATAACCCTTTATGTGTTTTAAGCACGTTTTGCTAGTTCAAAGAGCTCTGTTCTGTTTCTGTTCTAATTTTTGCCCACAAAATAGGCCCCCTACTTATCTCACTACTTGAAGTTACAATGTTTGATTATCTTTAAAAGCAGGAATACGGGATACAATAGTAATATTCCTTTATCATTATTACAAACACCACCACTCACCATACTGTGGAGTTATTCAAACAATCCCAGTGATCACTTTTACTACAGACCATTACACAGATCTCCCTTGCTTTTTATCTTATTTTATTTACTTCTAAAATTAGCTACAAAGTTTTAATAAAGGTGATAAACCAATTCCTATACACACAAACCTTTTTTCAGGGGAACATGCACAACCAATCAACTATATGGGGGGAGGGATAGCTCAGTGGTTTGAGCATTGGCCTGCTAAACCCAGGATTGTGAGTTCAATCCTTGAGAGGGCCATTTAGCGATCCGGGGCAAAAATTGGGGATTGGTCCTGCTTTGAGCAAGGGGTTGGACTAGATGACCTCCCGAGGTCCCTTCCAACCCTGATAGTCTATGATTCTATGATATGCACAGTACGTCCATCCCGAGCTGCATGGAAACTTGGAAGAGGATGGGAGAGACTCGCATACAGTCATGGTTTAGGACGCACTCCTCACTTCTTTGAAAACTGAATGAACTAAAGGAAAGCAAAACAAAAAGCCCCAAGGTCTCTGCTAATGTGCCATAGGGAAAATTGGGGATCTGAAAGGAATTTATCAGATATGCATGCAAAGTTCATCATAATTAACCGTTAAGGCTAGGTTTTCAAAAGAACGTAAGGAAGTTTGGCATCTAACTGAATTTCAATGGCATTTAGGCATCTAACTCCCTTAGAGTCCTTCGAAAATCCCAGTCTTAGTTCTCTAATTCAGAGGACACCATTAGTAGCTGTCCATATTTTTCTAGAACGGTACTGAGATAGATTCTGCCATTCCTTCCAGAGCACAGAGAAGTCTCAATATCTTTAAAAAATTAAGGTGCAATCATTAATGTGGGGAGCCGAGGGCCTTGTGTTTACTCCCTAAATTGGGGAGGATTTTCCCCTTCACAATGTGTGAAATTTCTGTTCTACAAATGTAAAAATGTTTTTAAACTCTTAAAAATGTTTTTAAACTCAAGAATATCTGAAAATTTGGTTCAGTGCAAAATGTAACTGGTGATGTTATGTATTAACAACATTGCTGTCCTGAGCAGAGCATCCATTAGAAGTGTGGGAGAACCATTAAAGAGTTCATTATCATCACCACCACCACCTCTCTCATAACCATAACGGTAGTTGGGTTACCATCATTGATGAGCAATCAACCAATTATCTCCACCCCATTAAAGAGTTAGGGGACTTCAAAAGGATTGAAGGAAGTTGGCATTTTGGGTGGGAAGGGTTGGCAAAAATATTAACCTGGAAAATATGAGTCCAAGCTTTTACTTTTTTTCCTTAGTCCCAAGCTTACGGCTTTCCTGAGTGAAGAAGGAATTCACATAAAGAAAGATTTTCACCTGTGAAGACTACCTTGTGTCTCAAAGGGGAGGAAAAAAACAAACAAAAAAACCCAGAATAAAACTACCCAATTGCTTCTGTAACCACTTCCCCTGCTGCGGTTTGCATGTGGTAACGCAAAAACAATAGGTGGTTTACAGATGCTTTCCACAACTATAGAAAAATATGACATTTAACTGTTTTTTCCTAGTGGTCCAATATTTTTCATCCCACTCTATTTGTAACTTCTGTCAAACCCAAGTTTATCATTTTAATACAAGAGTTGTTTGGCATTTGTACACACCCAACCAGGTATATATTAGCTATTTCAATCTTTCTAAGAGACATTTTCCCCTCATATTTTTGCATTTTTTATACATTCATAAGGCATTAAGCACTATAATTAGTGAAAGAACAAAATGACTTGCAAAAGAGCCTCTACATAGTCTGTTCAGATGGGCTCAGCCTTTCATGATGCCTGAAATGTTGGTGTCTCCAACTGTAGAGGTTACAGCAGTGGATTAGTAATGGACATCTCGAGGATTCATAGATTTCAAGGCCAGAAGGGACCATTATGATCATCCGGTTTGAGCATAACATAGGCCAGAGAATTTCTCCCAGTGAGTCCTGCAGGGGAGAGAATTATCCTCCCCAATCTCAACACAAATGATAAAGAATTTTACAAAATGGCAGCAGCACACTGAATAACCAAGTATGAAAAAGTGTCTGCCTCAGACAGATGGACCCAGTAAGTTTCTTCAACCCTATCCACCCACACATTCATGAAAAGAATCTGGCTGTTGGACTAGTTAATCAAATATATATTTGTATCAACACACCCTTTCCATGAGGATCTCCAGCCAGACCGCAACACATTACTGCAGACACTAAAAGAAGCACACTCACTTTCTTTTATTTGAATGGTGACCTCTAGGTTGCACTGATTTGAGAATCCTTTCATGAAAACTCAAAATCCTTTCACAAAATTTAGGCTGCTTTTGGTGGTCACTACTATAAATAGATACAATGCTGTATTATTTGTATTGTTAGTAACAGTAATATATAAAGTATTATAAAACAATATATTATTACTAGTATCATTGCTGTTTGGAGAAAGATGATTTATTCATGCTTTCTGTCATTAGATGTTATAAATATATCCACATCAAATCAATAACACCTTTATAAATATTTTACATACATTATTTAGCAATTATAATGGCCACTGCATGTGCCACCACTCTTTTTAACATGCCAATAAGCCCATTAAATATATTAGCATAGAAGTTCCAGGAATTTTATCCAGGAAAGAGAGTACAACATGACACAACCCTGAAGCTTTTCCTCCATTTTAGAAATGGAGAAGACCTTTTCTCTTATACATTCACATACTTAAAGGCATAAATAGTCCACAGGGCCAATCCCATTTCCAATTACGTCTTCCATTGACTTCAAAGGGACCAGAATTTGGCCCAATAGGGTATAAGAGAGATAGGAAGGATATTTGCAATGGAAGGCAAAGGTACTCAAAATGGGAGAAATTTAACATATTCTGTTGGGTAATAAAAAAATTGCAGGGGAAAAAAATACAACTTTACGTGTTCTACAATTTCTTTCCCCCTCTCAAATAGCCCTGTGACAATGAGCCCATTTCTGCGCACAGTCAGGAAAAAATTCAGGGAGGGGAAGGGCAGATTGATCCCGTTAGAATAATATTAATACTGCCACCCCCAAATTCAAATGAATTTTTTGTGTGCACTCAGAGCGGTTTGACTGTTTTTGCTTATTCTCATTGTAATCCTACTCTGTACTTCCTGATTTCAGGTAAAAGTGGAGATATTGAAGTATGACAAAAGAAAGGCTATCCACACAGTATTTTCAGCTCAGCTGAAAGGAAGTAGTACTGGAAATTTTGCAAAATTTTCAGTGTGAAGAATCTCAGAATGAATTCTCAGTCTTGTGAGCTTCCCCCTGCATTGCATGCATTATACACTTTATAATCAAACTGCGTAATGAACAAAATCTCATACAAATATAAAAGTCTAGGAACCCTCTCCCTGTTCTTTTCACATCAAAAATCCTCTTGTATTTAAACCAAAATGTCCTATAGCCACCCTGTTCTTGAGAAGCAAGCAACTCCCTGCCACACGCGACTGTGATTTTCCAGTAATGGTTTGACGGCGCATGGGCCCCATGATTGAAATTTTTTGCTCTAATCTTTGTTTATAGTAGAAGTAAATAATCCAAACAAAGAGCATTCCAGCATGCAGGGCTGATGGTTAAGCGATAAGGCAGAGCCTGGCACCAAGGACAAAACCAGCAGTCTGTTGAGGTGAAAAACAGTACTCTGATAAGTGAAACTGTCTTCTGATTTATAGAAGCTAACTTGACTTGTAACCCTTGAATCATCATATTATGTGCCATGAAAAAGTTTTGGATAACAGGCACATTAAAGAAAAATAAAGTTGTAAGAAAATGAAAGGGGCAATTTTAAAAGAAAAAAATTGTGGCTATGTTATTTTCATCTTGTACAAATCTGTCTTAAGAGGTGAATTTTAAATTCACTATATTTAAGAACCTATATCAGTTATGGATTTTAGGAGCACACTTTAACATCACAAGAGTTAACGATCAATCCCTCTTTTATGCACTTCTATAGAAATGAGATAATAAAAACCTGTGGTTACCTTGCAAAATATAGAGACCACCTAATGCAGTGGAATGGGTACAGTTTCTTGCACTGCTTTCAGTGTCTATGATAACTTCCACAGTGGAAGGGGAAACAGAACCTGAAGCTCAGTTCATCTTCAGTTCTTCTGTATGGCACCTTCCAACACATCCAGTGTCAACCACAGTCTGTTTTGAAAACAGATTTCCTGGAGACAGAGAGGCTACTTTTCAAGAGAGCGCAAACGAGCCTGTAGCTGCAGAAGCCAATTGTATGTTTGCATGTGCAAATAATCACTTAAGAAGCAAAATTACACATTTTTCATGCCCACCTGCCTATAAGTGAGGTTCCCGTGAACAGAATTCAAAAGACTACTTTTTGAAAATTGGCCTAGTGGAATTAATTTGGGTTTGCACATTGCGAGCTATTATAGCTCTCTATCTGGCCCTTCTGAACAGCAGGAGGGATGAGGTAGTGCCTCTCACTGAGATTTGGCCAAAGGCGTATTTGAATCATTTCCCTTTTATAAACATATACTCTAAAGATTTAACACAAATATTAACTTGTCAGGCTCATTTCACGCAAGACTCTGCCACAAAGGAAATTTCCTCTTCACCAGTGAGCAGAGCTCAGGAACCTCTTGTGATGTGTCATTCCATATTCTTTATGAAAATATGCTTATGACATGAATATGACATAACTGAGATATAGTTTATGCAAGATGGCTCATGTGAGATATCATTGGAAAGGTTATGATTTACTGACCACGATTATCGAATTTGTATCCCTGTATCATTTCTGTATCTGAAGTTAAGAATATTGACCATGTACCTGTATTTCAGCTATGCTACTTTGGGTGACGCTCACTGCTAACACTTCAGGTACAACAATGGAAAAGCCAGAAAGGGCAGATGGCCCATCAGCGAGGACAATGCACTGTGAAAAGCTCGGCCTTCCTGCGGACACTCTATACTGCCACTTTTCAGAGTAGCAGCCGTGTTAGTCTGTATTGGCAAAAAGAAAAGGAGTACTTGTGGCACCTTAGAGACTAACAAATTTATTTGAGCATAAGCTTTCGTGAGCTACAGCTCACTTCATCAGATGCATTTGGTGGAAAATACAGTGGGGAGATTTATATACATACACAGAAAACATGAAACAATGGGTTTTATCATACACACTGTAAGGAGAGTGATCACTTAAGATGAGCCATCACCAGCAGCAGTGGGGAGGGAGGAAAACCTTTCATGGTGACAAGCAAGGTAGGCTATTTCCAGCAATTAACAAGAACATCTGAGGAACAGTGGGGGGTCGGGTGGGGGGGGAGAAATAACATGGGGAAATAGTTTTACTTTGTGTAACGACTCATCCATTCCCAGTCTCTATTCAAGCCTAAGTTAATTGTATCCAGTTTGCAAATTAATTCCAATTCCGCAGTCTCTCGTTGGAGTCTGTTTTTGAAATTTTTTTGTTGAAGAATAGCCACCCTTAGGTCTGTAATCGAGTGACCGGAGAGATTGAAGTGTTCTCCAATTGGTTTTTGAATGTTATAATTCTTGACGTCTGATTTGTGTCCATTCATTCTTTTACGTAGAGACTGTCCAGTTTGACCAATGTACATGGCAGAGGGGCATTGCTGGCACATGATGGCATATATCACATTGGTAGATGCGCGGGCGAACGAGCCTCTTATAGTGTGGCTGATGTGATTAGGCCCTATGATGGTGTCCCCTGAATAGATATGTGGGCAGAGTTGGCAACGGGCTTTGTTGCAAGGATAGGTTCCTGGGTTAGTGGTTCTGTTGTGTGGTGTGTGGTTGCTGGTGAGTATTTGCTTCAGATTGGGGGGCTGTCTGTAAGCAAGGACTGGTCTGTCTCCCAAGATCTGTGAGAGTGATGGGTCGTCCTTCAGGATGGGTTGTAGATCCTTGATGATGCGTTGGAGAGGTTTTAGTTGGGGGCTGAAGGTGATGGCTAGTGGCGTTCTGTTATTTTTTTTTGTTGGGCCTGTCCTATAGTAGGTGACTTCTGTGTACTCTTCTGGCTCTGTCAATCTGTTTCTTCACTTCAGCAGGTGGGTATTGTAGTTGTAGGAATGCATGATAGAGATCTTGTAGGTGTTTGTCTCTGTCTGAGGGGTTGGAGCAAATGCGGTTATATCGTAGAGCTTGGCTGTAGACAATGGATCGTGTGCTATGATCTGGATGAAAGCTAGAGGTATGTAGGTAGGAATAGCGGTCAGTAGGTTTCCGATATAGGGTGGTGTTTATGTGACCATCGCTTATTAGCACCCTAGTGTCCAGGAAGTGGATCTCTTGTGTGGACTGGTCCAGGCTGAGGTTGATGGTAGGAATGGATGCTGTGATAGTACAGAGTCAGGTGGTCTTGTCACCAGATTAAACATTATACATTATACATTAAACAAGATAAAACATTACCTGGGACTTCTTGTAACTTTCCACTGTAAGGGAAGGGGGGGTGGGTCAAGTTTGGGAATCAATGGATTCCTGCCTTATGTAAATCCTATTTAAGGGTGGGGGAAAGGCAAACCAGACTCCTCCTCTCCATGGTCTGTCTGCCAAGAAGACTTCAAAAGGGAAGGCAAGGGGGGACTCCAGACTGAGACAGGGGTTCAGTCTAAAGAGGAATATAACTGGAACTCTGAACCACAGAAACTTTGCAAACTCCCTACAACAATATCTAGGGTGAGAAATTACTATTTGTAACCAATTTCTTTAGTGAAACTAGCTTAGTTTGTGTGTTTAATTTCATTTGCTTAGTAATCTGCTTTGTTCTGTTTGTTACCCCTTTTACCACTTAAAATCTGCTTTTTATAGTTAATAAAATTTGGTTTATTATTAAACCCAGTTTCTGTAACTTCTAACTGGAGGGGTAAGAAGTATGCACACCTCTCTCCACATTGAAGGAGGGGGCAAATTTCATAACATATCTTTGGGTCTGCACTCCAAGGGAGGTGGACATCTGAGTGCTAGAACAAGTCCCTGAAGCTGAATCTTCCCAGAACTGATCTGCAGCTGGGTATGGCCCTGCCTGTGTGTGTGTTAGAAGACGTTTTAAGAGCCTGGCTCAGCAAGACAGGTTAAAGGGGGCCCATGTTAGCAGAATAGATAGACTCAGTGGTATCTCGGCATATCAAGTGGCTTCCCAAGAGGTACAACTCGTCACACCTCTCTATTCATGGGAGACTGATGGTACTTGGCAAGTTTGTGGGGGTGCCAGTTTTCAGGTAAAAAGGCTTTTTTTATTTAGAACTGGAAGCCCCTCAAACTTGCTATGGACTACTAGGCTCTTTCTGTCTTACTCATCCACACCAATAACAAAGTTCTACAGGCTAAATTAGGCCCTGAGCTACACCTCCTTTGCAACTACTGTGACAAAGTTCCTCCTCTGTCTTGGTGGGTCCTGCGCTTATTGGCAGATTTGCTCATCTCAGAGATTCACGGCCGCCCTCAATTTTGCTACTTTAGCTAGTGGCTCAAACCTGCCGTTCACTCAGCTAACCTCATCACTGGCTAGCATGGGGAAAAGGAAGGAGAACAATCCCCACAGTCTCTGCTGATCCACCTAGTGGGTCGGGGGACAGGAGAGGGACCTTCCCCTCTGGTGGGACCCACAGTCCAGGTCAACTCCTCTTATATCCAGTGGGGGAAGGGGGAACCCGGGCCCACCCTCTACTCTGGGTTCCAGCCCAGGGCCCTGTGGATCACAGCTGTCTATTGCGTTTCTTGTAACAGCTGTGGGACAGCTACAACTCCCTGGGCTACTTCTCCATGGCCTCCTCCCAACACCTTTTTTTATCTTCACCACAGGACCTTCCTCCTGATGCCAGATAGTGTTTGTACTCCTCAGTCCTCCAGCAGCAAGCCCTCTCACTCACTGAAGCGAGGTCCTTTTTAAACCAGGTGCCCTGATTAGTTTGATTCTAGCAGCTTCTTAATTGGCTCCGGGTGTCCTAATTAGCCTGCCTGCCTTAATTGATTCCAGCAAATTCCTGATTGTTCTGGAACCTCCCACCTTACCTTACCCAGGGAAAAGGGACCTGCTTAATCTGGGACTAATATATCTGCCTTCTATCACTCTCCTGTAGCCATCTGGCCCTACCCTGTCACACTACATAGTCTCCAAATTGTGCCCTCAGTGATGCTAGTGTAAATCGAATTAGATCTTCCATTAGCATGTAGGGAGCTGAAGTGGAGAAGTGTTGCCATTTGTATAACGGCTGGGAGGTGGTTTTACACTATATGTATATCTGCAGTATGGTAGATGAGGATTTATGGACCACACTGGATATGAGGGAAGCCATTGTAGGGTGATTAAGTGTCAAAGAGTTATTACCAGCAGTAGATAAACACCAGATGAGCACTGCCAAAGAATCAGAGTTACATTTGTTTCTAGAAACTTAACTATGACCTTTCAGCCTTTTTTTTTTTTAAATAAGAACTTGAAAATTAGAATGTCCTGGTTCCCCAAATATAAACTTTGTTAAAAGATCACCATTTGTTAAAGATCACCGTTATACTGTGAGGACCTCAAAGTATCCCAAAGCATTTTCTAGTGCTCCTGAATCTGTATTAGGCAACATCCACTCCAAAGAGATCAGCGACTGTGTCAGACAGGGGCCCAGCACCAGCTCCTAATCAACTACAGAAAAAATTACAATTCCCAGAAGGTCTATTGCACATCCAACATACTGCACATTTGTACAACAGCTGCTTATATAATGTACACACACACCAGGGAGTGTATGAGCCTTTAGAAGATCCATAACATTCCTTCCCATATCATTCAGAGAGCCACCAAGAATGCAATGCTTGCACCCCTGAGCATCTTGATTCTCCATTCCCCCAACTCTGGACCACAGAGAACTCCATACGTGTGAGGTGGTGGAAGGAGGTTTTGAGACTCACTTTCTTCCCCCTCTGGACTTCAATTCCCCTAAACCCACTGTTGGTGTCTAGTTCCTTTCCTTTCAACCCAGGCAGAGCTATCAATGAGGTATCAGTGTGATGTCATCAAGAACTTTGCAAATTTCAGTCCGTGATGTTAGTTAATTAATGCAGGACCTTTTTACTCACAGAATTTTAAAGTCTAAATTTTTAATAAAAATCTTGCATTTTGGACCACTTTTAAATAACTATTGATATGGTAATTAAAATATTTTAAATATTTAAAAATAAATGAAATCTTTTTGCTCAAGTAATCTTGTGTGTGAGAACCTTCAAATTTCCCACTACAATTCTCAGCCAACTTTCCAAAACAAAAACAAAAACAAAAAAACACCCTTCCCCTTTAAAGACAGTGGGTTTTTTGGGCCCTTTGAGGTTTCACTAAATTTAGAAATGTAACCCTACCATAGTGAGTTATTTTGTCTGGGAATTTCCTTAATTTTTGTATACAGTTGTCCAAGATAAAATAAATGATATCACCCTCAATGTAAAAGTATTTGGTCTCCACCAAATATGCTTAGATTGCTTCCTAGATGATAGCTGTGTTAATTAATATAACTTAGTCTCCTTATTGGTAGAAATGCAAAGTTTCATCAAAGTTATGCCTAGAGACTTCTTTCATTGCTTCAGACAGTTCAGTTCAACTTAGAAATTTAAGAGTCCATAGACTTCAGTAAGTCTAGAGAGACAAAGCCTATGGGGTCCTTAACGTTTTTGAACCCATCCTATTTTGCCAAGGACTTACTAAACAACTTACCCTTAGGGTATGTCTACATCGCAATTAGATACTCGAAGCTGGCCCGCTGGGCTAAGGGTTTAATTAGTTTGGGCTCAGGCTGCATTCCAAGCTTTGGGAGCCTCCCACCTTGCAGGGTTCTGGACTCCAGCCTGAGCTTGAACATTTTAAAGAGCCCCTAAACCCGAGCCTGAGTGAGCTGACACAGGACAGCTGTGGATATTTGACTGGCGTGTAGACATACCCTTAAAGTGAAACAACTATTTCAACAATGCAGGATGCTTAGGAAGAGTGCATGACTGCAGACCTTAAAAATCTGCAAGACAGCTCATTGACTATAAGGGTAAAAAGTCCATGTCAAATGATTCCAAAATTAGGCATTTAATCTTCTCCAAAATCCTCAAATGCACTAGGTTCTCATATAGGAAAGATTAATAAAGCAGATTTGGAGTTTCCTGGCCAAGCTGTTTCTGATATATGCTGTTCCAAAAACACTTTAGAAAACTTTTCAAACAGTGAAAAACCATTTCTGTTCTGAAACTCTCATATCTCCAAAACACCTTGTCCAATTACCCTTAGACCTTAAAAAAACAAACAAACAAAAAAAAACTACCTTCTGCTGCTGTAGAACAGAGGACCACACAAGAAATTTCAGGTGGATTCATTTAGTTTTAGTGAAGACAGGAAGCAAAAATATTTCAATATCTGGGTTATAATGGTAAGCTGGCTACAACTTTAACTACTGTTGCAGCATAGCATTTGATATCCTTATGAGATACCAAAATAGGAACATATAGTGATCTGTCACAGATACGGATTCCATTCTAACACAATATGCTGCAGTATTAGGACTGGACCCATTTGTTTCTATTGGAAATAATAACAATGTAGGTGCAATGGTAGTAATTCACAGTTGCAGGCAGTCTCATTGCCATGCCATTTAGTAAAGAGTACAACAATTAACTTGCGTCACAAACACACAGATCTTACAGGAATCATGACCTGGATACTCCTTGTAACAGTCACAAAATTAGCTTCTTAAAGCCAAAAAACAAAACAAAAAAAACCCAAACAAAAATAAGGCGTGTGCATGTGTGTGTGTGAGGGAAACCCATACCTGCTTGACATAAAATGAATAAAAGGCCTGCTTGTGTCCAGTACATTGAAGAAATTGTTCAGGAACAGTTCATCCATGTGAAAGTATGAGTCACATAATGCTGCCAAGGTCAGTGAGACCTCTGGTGATCAACTAAGTAAGTGCTGGCCATGACGCTAAGGCTGTCTTGGAGCAGATTTAACCTACACGGACCTACATTTTTCCAAGTTTTCAATCATTTTTATCCAAGAGAAAATGTCCCATGTGTATCTTTCTACTTCCCCCACCACACTTGTTCCTCCTAATCCTCTTCTAGCCTCCCAGGCAATTCAAATCCCAAACAACTATGAAGATTCACACCAAATGCTAAGAGAGAAGATCATAAGCTACGGAGTTTATGTTAGTAGAAAGGAAGAATCAGGTACATGTGTTACAGGCATTTCAAGTAGTGACACCTAGAGTTAAGGTTGCCTGACACGTTTCATTGTAAGACATTGTTTTCAGTTGCTTAGAACTTTGCCAAACTTTGATTGTTTGGGCTGAAATTTTCTATACTGGGTGTCTGCTGATATTTTTAAATTTCAGCAAAAACAGGTAACCCATTTCTCAAAATAAAATGGGGGAAAAATATATTGTTTTGCTCATGTTTGCCCAGTGTCTCTATGCTTTGGTGCAAGGGTTAGAAATTTGGCAGGGGGTCACCCCAAGTGTCACATGTACCTTTTGCCCTCCCCATGAAAATCTGCCCAAATTTGGCAGTCTGTGAGCTCTGATAATCTGAGTTTGCACATGCTCAATAAAGACTTGTTAGAGTTAGGCAACTAAATTCTTCAAAGATTCTGTCCATATTGAGCATGCGCCAGCCCAGGATGCCAGGGACTGAGCAGGAGTTTCCCCGCAACTGGTCCTTCTGAAAGCCAGGGGCTTCTCTGGTGCCAGGGATAGGAACTGAGAGCAAAAGAACTCTCCTGTGCTGTCAGTGCTTCTGCTGCAGGTGCCCCAACAATGTAGAAGAGAAGGAATAAACATCCTGCCTATGCAGAGGGGTATGGAGCCAGTTTGGTGCGGTGAGGGTAGGAAGACTGGCACAAGGAGCTAGGATAAGGGGAAGATTGGGATAAAGAACCAGGGGTGGAGTGGAAGACTGGGATATGGATCAGAAGTGATAGGGTGGGGCTGGCACTAGACTGGGAGAGGCTGGTGAGGCAAGGGACAGGATGGGAGAGAAGGGTCAATAACCACAAGAGCACACTCAATTCAGAACCTGGAATTCCTGTGTCTCAACATTCCTCTGCCGGCAGCTGGGTTGGGGGGATGTGCGGAGGCTGAGAGCCTGGGTACTTAGCCTCTGGCAGCCCGTCTAGAAGGCAGGGTCTTACCAATTTCACTTTCATCCTGCAGGAAGAAAATGAAATTGACAAGAAACTTCCAGGCAGGCAGCCAGCAAGCAACAAAATTCCATTTTGGTTTTCCAGAATGGAACTTTCCTGGGATCCCTACTGTGAAAAATTTTACATTTTTTGATTTTTCATCAAAATTGGGAGGATGTTTTATTTATTTCATGTATTTATTTAAACATAATGGTTTATTTGTGGGGCGGGATTTGCCTTTTCTGGCCAACTCTACTCTTGACTTTATTGTCTCTGTGCTTCAGTTTCCTATCTGTAAAATGGGAATAACAACAATATCATCCTACCTCACATGGGTGTTGTGAAGATAAATCCATCAATGTTTTTGAAGCCCTCATTTACTGTACTTAGTCTTGGAAGGACTAGATTTTTTTTTATCAGTAAATGTCAGTAAAGATCTATTTCTCTGTACCCACACAACCCAACAAAAATATTTCTACTGATGATAATCAAAATTTACAGAGAGAAAAAGTAAGAAAAATGCTGCTTGAGAACTTAAAGTCTGATTTTAAGGATAGTTTCTTTGGTATATTTTGTTCTGTGATAGCAACAACTTGTGCTTTAACAATTGTAAAGCTTTAACTTTTTGAATCTTAGCATCTTCTCTCATTAAATAATTATTGACTGATCCCCACCGTTGTCTGTCCCAGGATTCTTCACAGAGCTCCCAGGCCTAAAAAACAAGGAACCCAAAACTGGTGGTTGTGGCTTTTCTACTTAAATGGAGAACTTTTAATTAAAACAAGACAGTACTAAAAACTTTTATACTCTGCTGCAGCGTAATATTTTTCAGTGAAGCCCTTCTTCCAGTTTCTATACTCTGCTTTTTACCCTCTAATTTTTTAAATAGTGTTTATAATCCCAATGCAAGTATTTGTAATAGGGCTGACAAATTCATCAGGGAAATAATTAATATGCGGCTTATTTTTAAAGATCAATTAATCAATACATTTTATGTGGTAACCTGTTACTGATGTCACTTAAATATGATGGAATTTAATAATAAAGGTAACCATGTGACTAGCTCTTTCCTCTAGTCAGGAATTCACAAAGACAGGTGTTATTTATAAACTTAGTGAGATTTTACTTTTAGCCCTTTAACAATACCCAGTTTCCAAGTGCAAAGCACTGGAAAACCTGAGTGCCCTGAAGACTTGGAAACAGGGTGGCGAGAGTAAATGTCTGGGGTCTGGAGACTTGTAGCTGAGAGGTTAGACAGGAAGGAGTGTATCTCCAAGGCAAGCTAGGGGGAAGTGAAACTTGAGAAAAAGGTTGGGTGGTGGAGTTTGTCAAAGGATATAGGAGAGAGAACTGTCAGCTGGGAAGAGCAGAGAGGAAGGGCCTGATTCTGACGTTACACCAATGGAAATTCATTAACCTTGATAGCATTACTGCTGATTTATGCTGGTGCAACTGAAATCATACTCTGATTCCAAACAGAGCAGGCAAAGGCTATCCTTCTTATGCTGAATTGCCTCCGCAGAGCACTACTCACTAGTGGATACAGCAAAGTAATTTAGTTTCTCTGGATTGATTTTGATCTCATATCAGTGTAAGTCAGGAATAACGCAACTGAAGTAAATGAAGTTACAACCATGTTAAACCAGAGTGAGATCAGGATCAGGGCCTTTCTCTCTCCAGCACTGCACTAACAAGCGCGTGTGCGAGAGAGAGAGAGAGAGAGAGAGAGAGGTTGTGTGTGGAGGGGTATCATAACTCCATACAGCCTGCTGTAAAAGCATAGGAAACTTATCAGGATTTCTGCACAGAAATAATTTTTATTTTTTTCAGAGTGCTATTCAATTAAACTTATTTTTTCCTTTTGGATCTTGCTGAAACAGGCACCATTATTATGTGATCTCTGTTCCAAATGGGCGGTAAGGTACCATATACAATACATACTTTTACACTATCATCTCAGATACAAGCCAATTGATTTCTTCAGTAATGACTAGGATAAAACTTTCTCTCCTGAACAATATCTGAATTAAAAGCAACCAAATTCTAAGCTCTGTGGATACTTTGCATCAAATCCTGGCTTCTTGCTTTTATCCTAAGGAAGACAGTACATTCTCTTTTCTGCTCTGCAAAGCAATTTAGCACTGACACAGTTAAATTACCCACCAAAGTGTGAGGGGAAGGGGGAAGAGAAGGGGGAATGGGGAGGAAAGAACAAAAAACAAGAACGCATCAAATGGAGTTCTACTATCAGTACAGGCTGGATATTTGCAGAATTCTTATGTGAACAGGACCAGTAAACAAGTGTTAATATTTTTAGTCAAGGGAGCATCCGACGGGAATTCAATATAGTTAGCTGCACAGAGCAGAGAATCAGATCAGAGAGGGAATTGTGTCAGCTCCTGCAAGTCGGCAGTATGTGGCTGTCAGGAGTGTGAAATGGAGCTGCTTAAAGCTGAGTGAGCTGTGACCTGAATGCTGCACATCCATGTGCTCAGTGAGAGAGGATCAATGACGACATTTGCTGGGCTCTAGTCATCCCCTCTGCTAAGGAAAGCAGTTCTAGAAGGTGTGATACAGGGCTTCTGGGCAGCCTAAAGCCTGGCATTAGCAGAGTTTGTTATAAGCTTGGCTGGTGAGTGCACTGAGCACCAAAGACTCCCTCCTCCACCACTCTACCCCAACAACTCCCCTCTGGCTGTCTGTTTAGTGTCACTATGTCGGGATGGATCCCGTTAAAGATCTGACGCTTACTGAGGACTCAGAGGTGTCTGGAATGCCTGCCTCTAATCATAAACACCACAGCTGGCAATGATGTGGCCCAGAAAAAAAAATCACCTTGATCCAGCACACATTCCCTTTGATGTCTCTGCAGTGAGTTCACTGCCCAGAGAAAAAGGTACAGCTTTTTTTTTTTTTTAAATAAATAAAAAATCAGGCTTGACATTCTCAAATCATAACCATATGACTCTTAATTCCATGCTTTTTTTTTAAAAAAACCATTTTTTTCTGAGAAACATGGGGAAGAGGCATCTGACAATGATAACATGAAACAGGTTTGGAAGATAATGGAGTTTGAGAGGAGAACACTTCCAAAAAATTCAGACTGCCACTACCAAAAATGGAAGAAGTCTTCTGCCAAAGATTGCAAACTGTGGTGACCTTAAGCAAGAGACTGTAGCTGATTCAAGGGAAAAAATGAAAACTTTTCAAAGACAACATTGCTTGTGCTCTGCCACTGTTTATAAGTGTCTTATACCCTCTGGCCTTTCGGGGTGGCCTGGTAAACACAAAAGCTACTCTGTGTTTTCCAGTCCTCAGCCACATAAATTCTGTCAAATATTCAAATCCATTAACATATATATATTTTATTCAAGAAGGCTACAAAAATAATTGTGGATCTGATGCAAGAGGCATTTTATTTATTGTATTATTTTTGGTATTTGCCCTTGTGTTCATACGTTCTGGTTAAATATCCAAATGTCCTGGTTATTGTCACATTGTTTGAACTTAATGGAAAAACAACATGCTTTTTCTGGCATTGTTTTATATAGGAAGGACATATGCCGTTTGCTCATAAACTCAGAAACTATGGCTCTGTCTACACTGCATCACGGCATGGACTTTGACACATCTACATTATTCTTTCCTTCTGCCATCCCATTCTTTAATTAGACATTTGCTAACACAAACTAAGAGCCTGATTCTCCAAAGACTTACTACCAGACATAGGCCTACATTGTCTTCATAGTAATTTTTTCCCCAAGATCTAGCCATAATGAAGAAAATTATATATTAAAGACACATATAATCCACTATCTTTTCCAGATGTGTAATGAAACAGATGGACCAGATTTTCAAAGGTGTTTCCAAAATTGCACTTTCAAATATCCCCATTCACACATCTGGCAGCCTGATATCTGTACATGCAAACAGGTAATTGACACACATCATACAGGCAACTAAGTTCACTCATCTGAAGACATTTACATGTGCAAACACAGGATTTTGGAATATAAATTTCACAGATGCCTATTTGGAGGTTTCTTTTAATATGTCTCCCTTTATGATTTTTATGCTGTTTATTGGTAATTTAAAATCTCTCTCTCATTTTTTTTTGCTAGCCATAATGATAATTTCCAATCTATTTCAGATTCACAAAAGATTCCAGCAGCTGGGAGACAGCCATTCAATAAAGAGACAAATAAATTCCATTGCATGCTTTGATTAGGTTTGGTATTAAAATGCACTATATCATGTTACTTTGCTTCAAATTGGTCAGTGTCATCATGACACAACTGAAACAGAGGAGAAGTGACATCCTGTATATAATACAGAGAGAGACAGAGAGAGAGAGAGAATTACACTACCCATGTCACGGCTGGAAAATTTGGGAGCTGTTGTTCCAAACCTATCTGAGGTTTCACAGGCTGTTTGGGCTGACAGCATTCCCTGAGATTCCACTGGATGTTGCACATACAGATAAGATTCAGATTTATTAAGTTTATGTACTGTTGTACAATTGTGTGTGTGTCGGGGGGTGGGGAAGTAGGATCAGTTGGGTTGTGAAACAGAGGTTTACATACCCCTATATGGTAATTTCTCTCTTTTACTGTATGTAGGCAAAGCACAATTAAATAACAGTCAGGTTTTGGAATCTCACTGACACTTAAAAAAAAAAAAGAGAAAGAGAGAGAGAGAGGAGGAAGTGATGTAGTACTTTTTGCTTCCATGTGTCTTAATCTTTTATTTTTAACCAGAAAGGATTAAAAACAGTGCAAGAAAACAGTTACTCATACTACTATAACAAACACTGGTGAATTGATTTTACTTTGAGCAAGAAATGATTTAAAATATAAAAAATACATATTTTCTCAAGTCATGTGGAGAATTATGGATTTTATTGCAATGGCATGTATAAAGCTTATTTGTTTACCAGGTGCATAGGGCAAGTAGGGTTTGAGAGGTAGGAGTCAAGACATGCATCACATCCTTCACGGGAGAAACTGAGGTGCCCATCCAGGCTGCTCCCTTACTGCAGTACTCTTTATGAATAATTTTAAACGTACCAGTAAAGTCGATGACCTACAATAATTCCCTCCAACCCCTCCCGCCCATCTCCTCCCCATCCTCATCCTGTGTTGAAGTGTCACAGGCTGAAACCTATTAGAACTCAGTTAATTACGAGCACAGTTTTACCACAACAAAGTGCGTTTTCACCATGTTTGAACAGCTTAATGTAACATACAGGAAAAGACCTGGAAGGGTTATTTTGCAGAAGTCTCATTCCAATAAGAAACATAAGAGTGCTCTCTAAAACATAGCAGCTTCATTTTAAGGAAGAGACTTCAAAGACTCCAAACATACTCTGACAATGTAAAGAGTGAATATTACAACAAAAAAAAACCCGAAAAAGCCAAGCACCAACCTGCTCAATAATGAGCCCATTTTGAGGGGCTGAAAAATTAGAGCTCACTAAGAGCTCACTTCTCCAAGATACCGAGCACCATCAATGCCCACAGCAATCAGTGGGGAATGAGGATGTCCAATAGCTCACCATGAGAAGAGAGACTAGAAGAAAGGGCTCAAGCCTCCAAGGTGCTGTGTGTTCTCATACTCCACTGAAATTAATTGGAGTTGATGACATTCACCATCTTGCAAGAGGCATACAGCACCATGCACAACTGGACCTGAATTGCAGGGCTTTGGACTACTGAGTTAGGTTGTGTTGTAGTTTGGTACATTTCATTAATACCTACCATTTATGTATGACTTTAGTGTTGTGATAATAAATGTGGTATTGTTAAGTTTTATAACATTACGTTGC